>NC_092336.1:94360961-94666538 GCF_046630445.1 Rutidosis leptorrhynchoides
TCCACCCTAAACAACCTTCTACGACCATCACCACCTTAAGGTTGTGACTACTATCCTAATTTCTATTTACTATTTCTGTTGAACCACCTACAACAACCGTAAATCACCTTCGTAAACCACCACCTTCTTACATTTTTTTCTTTCTTCTCTTCTTTCTCTTTTAATCGATAACTAGCCACCACCATTTCTTTCTTCCTTCCACTGTTTTTTTCTGTTTTGAGTCAAGAACAAACCACTATCGACACTCTAAACTCACCTTTGTTGAACACCTCACCAAACCATCACCAAACCCACTTTTATCAAACAACCAAAAACATTGAACCCATTGTAACCCTGCTGTGTTTTTTTTTTCTGTTTTCACTTCAACATAAGCACCACCACTTCAATCATCAACCACACACCTTAAACCATCAAAACCCATCTATTATTTATGTTTCTGTGATTGATTTCCTATCCAAAACACAACCCAAAACTGCCTTGTATTGCTGCTATATCATTGTTTCTTATACTGCTGATTAACGAAGAAGATGTAAGTGAAGATGACGATGATACTGTTGCGAGGTTGCAGTTTCTGTTGCTGCTACGGTACGCGTATGTTTGTGTTTTTATGATCATGCGAACAATGATGATAATGGAATGATGAATGAGTAAGTGATGATGAGGATTTTATGTTGATCACAAAGACGATATGGTTTCGGACTGTATGATGATGAGGATGATTAGAATGATGATAGAGGTGATGATAGAATGAGGATGATGATGATGAGATCGTGATGTTATGAGGAAGATGATAAACAGGATCATACATATTAAATATAACAGTCGTACGTATTAAAACAGAAATGATGAGTGGCATAGTTGGTTTGGACGTGCGTTATTAACCGAGAGGTCTCAGTTTCGATTCTGACCTGCAGCAATTTTTTCTTCTTAATTACACAATAACATGCTAAATGGACTCTTTTACTTGTTAAATGGGCTGTAGAAATTAGTGGGCTGTTACGGCCCAACAAGCTTTGTCCTAGGCTATAGATTTGGGCTTCTAATTGGTATTGTTGGGGCGTGACCCTTGAGTCCAATATAACATGCAGTTGGGCCGAGTTTAACTTGGGTCGAAGTAATAATAATTAACAATTAGTTGGGCTGTGCTTTTGAGTTATGATGGGTATGAAGAAGAAAACAGACGGAAAATGGTTAAGAGGTTTCAAGGAACTAGTTATAATAGAAAAACAACAGACAGAGGGATGGTTTGGGAGTATGTTAGGAGACTGAGAGGTCGCGGGTTCGAGCCCTGGCAGGGGTGGTTATTTTTTTTAAAGCTGGTTACAATAAGGTAGCATTTTTATTATTTTTGTTATTATTGTTACTAACTTTAGTGTTAGTATTAATATTATTATCATAAGTATTAGTATTATTATTAGTAGTATTCTTATCATTATAGTTATTCATATAAAAAAATTAGTGTTATTATTATTAGTAAAATCATTATATTTTTTTTTATTAGTATTCATTACTATGAAAGTTATCATTTTTAGTAAAATTATCATTTTCATTATTATTATTTTAAAAGTATCATTTCTATTAAAATTTACATTATTACCAAAATTATCATTATTATTTTTAGTATCATTATTATTATTTTCATGAATATTACCATTATTATTATGAATACTACTATTATTATTAATTTTATAAATATTATTATTATTATTACAAAATAATACAACTCCTTATTCATTATCATGGTTAATATTATTTTATCAAATAAATACTTATATATAGAATATAGATAAAAATATATATATAGAAATATATAACAATTGAAATAATATATATATAAATTCGTTCAATTTCCATTACATGTATTAATATACATAACTGATATAGGTTCGTGAATCCGAGGCCAACCTTGCATTGTTCAGTTCCGTCGTATGCATATTTTTACTACAAAATATCGTATAGTGAGTTTCATTACTCCCTTTTTAAATACTTTTGCAATATATATTTTTGAGACTGAGAATACATGCGCTGCTTTTATAAATGTTTGACGAAATAGACACATAAGTACTTAAAAACATTCTACGATTGAGTTACGAATACACCGGATATAACCCCTTTATAGTCTGGAAATCTAAGAATTTGGGAACAGACCCCCAAATTGACGCGAATCCTAAAGATAGATCTATGGGCCTTGACAAGCCCCAGTCAGAGAATTTGAAATGCTTTAGTACTTCGATTTTGGTATACAACCGCCAGCTTTAAAAGATATGGACCTGTTTGTGAGGTGTACACAACCATCATATTTAAAAGAGTGGCCAGTTTGTATACTTTTTGCATGCCGTGCCAAATTCCTGTATGCGGGGGATATTCTAGATGCGTTTTGTTAATGTCGATTACCAAGTGTTAATTTCGTATGAATGATTTTTATAGCAGTGAGCAGACCAGCACAAATTGCTTTCGAAATATGAGTATCTTGTGGTCTATTATATTATTGAAAATGATTGATTATGATAAACTAATAAACTCACCAACCTTTTGGTTGACACTTGAAAGCATGTTTATTCTCATATATTAAAGAAATCTTCCGCTGTGCATTTGCTCATTTTAAAGATATTACTTGGAGTCATTCATGACATATTTCAAAAGACGTTGCATTAGAGTCGTTGAGTTCATCAAGATTATTATAAAGTCAATTATAGTTGGATATATTGTGAAATAGTATGCATGCCGTCAACTTTCGATGAAATAAAAGTTTGTCTTTTAAAAACGAATGCAATGTTTGTAAAATGTATCATATAGAGGTCAAATACCTCGCAATGAAATCAATTATGATGTAACGTTTATAATCGATATGAATGGGGCATTTTAGTTGGTATCAGAACGGTGGTCTTAGCAAACCAGGTCTTGCATTAGTGTGTCTAACTGATAGTTGTTTAGATGCATTAGTACGTCTGGACTTCGACCGTGTCTGCATGTCAAAAGTTTTGCTTATTATTTGTTGTCAGAAATTACCTGCTTATTATTCTTAGTCTAGACACATCCTACTGCATTGATTGCATGAATAGCGTATCTGCTAATTAATATCTTAGCGTATCTGTTACTGTAAACTTTTCCTGATATATTCCGTAAATTCCTCCGTAATCTACGAAATCTTTTATTCTATATATATATAGATATTCTATGTAATTAGAATATCATCCAATATCCGAAAATCATTTCATACCGAAAAACCCTTTACTCAATTGTACGAAATGGAACTCACAACTAGTTCAAACTCCTCGAATTCCGACAGCTATTCTGATATAGATTTCTACTCGAACTCCAAAAGCAGTGTACTCGAAATAGATTAACCAATTAGCCATCATCAATTCTGGATGAATTGGGGATGGGTTCGTAGTCGACTTAATTAATGAAAACGAGAAGAAGGCGATCATTTCCACCAACCGAATTCACCTCTTGGTGAAGAACCTGAAGCACTTACTGGCGAACCTGTCCGAAACACCACATTCACTCTCATTGCCAGGATATCTCACAACGATTATATGATATCCCAAATTCTGGACCATATTCATCTGCTCGTTCTGACCAACAATCATCCCTGAATAATAGAAGAAGTCAACGAACTTCGCGCTCGAGTAATCAATTTGGAGAATATGGTTCAAAATTTACCAACTTCAACAACATCATCGGCACCAACAGTACCATCAATAAACAGCACCAGTACCATCAACAATCCATGCCTCAAGATCTCATTCTATACCTCGAGTATAATCATCGTTCTACGTATCGTTCTACATCAATTATCTTCGTTCTTCATGGCGATTATGTAATCTCTAATATTTTAGAGATTATGTATTCTAGTTCTAACGGTAAATCAAATGAGATTAATATTATATTAACTCATTAAATCCATGATTACCTCTGAAGAAAATATATACGTAAGTATATTTTCATAAAGATTGTAATTAAAAATTCTTTTGTACAAACTGTTAATGGTGAAAATATTTTAACGGGTAGGTAATACCCGAGGAATATTTAGATTTCACATTAATAAGTTACACTGTACATTCTTCAATTCAGATTCAGCAGTCATTAACAATACTGCTCAAATCCACAAATATACATATCCGTTCACCAAAGAACAACTATTTTCATTCAAATTCAAATTTCATAATTGGATTTTGACTTATCAGAATCCAACAAGTGGCATAATGAAGAAAACATTGGACAAAAATAAAATTTGTTGGAAACATACAAATTAACTATGAGAAATTTTGTTAAAAATCCACGCTAACAAAATCATAGCTAATTGTTCCTAGCTAACTGTTAATTCATTATTACATTTGTTTATCTCAATTTAATTATCGCAATTTTAATTCTCGCAATTTTATTTATCGTCATTTAATTTTTGTTATTTACTTTACGCACTTTAAATATCGTCGGATAAATCGGGACACATATACAATGTTTTGACATATCATATCGACGTCATCTATATATATTATTTAGAATAACCGTAAGTCACTCTATATCGCGGTAATGCTCGAGTTAGCATATAAAGGGTCGAGGTTGATTCTAAAATAATATATATACTTTGAGTTGTGATCGAGTCTGAGACATGTATACAATGGATCACTATACGTATTAATTAATTCGAATATTATATATTAAACTACATATGAATTATTGAATTATTAACTGTGGACTACTAACAGTGGACTGCTAACATTGGACAATTAAAATGATTTAAAATATTGATTATAACATATGAAACTAAACATTTCTTCAAGTTTTCCACTTGATTTCATCTTAAACCTCATTTGTATCTCGACGATTACAATCTGCGTTCAAACCTTTCATGATTCTTGAAAACACCTCAATCGAGAGGATGAACCAACCGCACTTCATCTACGGAAGAAAAGATTGATGCATATAGTTATGCACCTGAAAACACTCAGAACCTGAGTAAACACGTATCCGTGCTAGCTCCTTTGGCATTGCTATTACCGAAAATAACTTTGCAATTCCTTTTTAAATTAGCCAATTTTGTCACAGCTCCAGCAAATCAACATCGACCTTTCATTCGAATAAGTCTTATTATAACTTTTATATATACATTTTCCTTTCATCATCGTTATCGGAGAACCGTTTATATCCCACCACATTAGCAGTAAACTTACCAGCAACTTCATTACTCATTGGCTTAAGTCTCTCCAAAGAACCATTATATTTGTTCCTTAAAACCTATTCATATACTCATCCGCATCTTATAACGAGAATTACGACATCAATTACCGGGAATTAGTAATTAGTATTTTGAAATCTCGCAGCATGTCTACATCAACAGTTATATGTATACATATAACCTTTATCTCTTAGAATAACGACCTTCCATTCTGAAATTCTAAAAAGCACCCAGTCTGCGAATCAATACTCTGAATTTTGAAAAGTTGAATGAAGCAACAAAAACTGTAAACGACCTTAACAGTCAAAAGTTGATGATAAAGAATTGTATGTTGGCAAAGCTCAAAAATGTTGGAACTGAAAAATGGATTGAGTAAACCATGAAGGAGGCTGTGGACAAATCACAAAGACTAAACCTGCCTTAAAAGAATCCAAATGATTCAGTATCTGCCGAAGTCATTAACGAATACCTTGCTCCTGACTCTACACCGTTACGGACAAATCTTCATCATCATCCATCGATATTAGAAATTCTAAGATATCATCATATCTTTCATTATAAATATCTTCGATGTTTCTGAAGATATAACTATTGTTATCCGAAATTATTTATCTCTTCGCGCTATCTGTGTCACATTACAAAAGAAACTGTTTTAGTTTCTAAAGTCTAAAAAACTTCAAGTTTAAAGTATGAATGTTATTGAAGTAGTGTTGGGAATTGAAGCATGAGTTAGTATAATATAATGACACTTGATCAACGTGATTATATTACAGTAAGTCATGCTGAGTTCTAATGGAACGTGATGATTCATAGACCATAACGACATTATGTGCCATGTTACATGACTCTTACATTCTACCTAATCTCCAAACATATCGAGAACATATCTTCCTGATAGTTCTATCTTATCTCTTGAATTCTGGTCATTTAACCAATCAAGATTGTGCTATTACAAATTCTATCTTAAAACATTAGTCATGTTCATTCAAAACTCCACACCTACGAATTCTGAACCATTATTCGCTTGACTTGAAGTCGGGTAGAGAAAACAAAAACATGAAGCTTCAAAATATAAATAGGAGTATAAATCACATCAAATAGAAGAGATTGTTAACAGTGGATATTAATAATTATGGAGAGATAGATACAAGGAAGAATTATGAAAACCACTACCCCAAGAGCGAAGTAGAAATAAACAGATTCCTCCAGTGGGAGTTGGAAAAGAAGGATGATTGTTGCGATAGTCAGAATGAGGTCAAGGATCAGAATTGGATTTAACAATATTTTGTAAGTAAGAATTGAGGAAGAAGGTATAGGAGTGATGAAAATGATGGAACGGAAGAGGTTAATTTATAAGTATAAGACATAGCAATCGAGGAAGATGACCGCATTTAATCAAAGAGGATCCTAATTTCCTCAATTTCTGAAGGATAGATTACAAAGAATTTCTTTAAATTCCTTGAATTCCGGAATTCAACCATTACCACGTCAAAAGTTAAAACGAATCTTTGATTCCTAATTTCACTCTTTGGTGATAGCTTCATTCGTACTATTCGAATAATCGAATTATTTTATCCTTATTACTCAATGGTGATAAAGCTCTAAATTTCAACTCGTATGAGTCATGAAAACATATTTATTGTTAGCAATGACCATCCCAATCAAATTTCAGGATGAAATTTCTTTAACGGGTAGGTACTGTGACGACCCGAAAATTTCCGACCAAATTTATACTTAATCTTTATATGTTTCCGACACGATACGCAAAGTCTGTAATGTTGGGTCTCAAAAAGTTTGAACTGTTTCATATATTCAATTGACCTTCGACTGCTCTCGATGATTCACGAACAATTAATTATAAATAGATATGTGTGTATGTATATATAAATAATAATTCGAAATATAATTTGAAGTATTATATGTTGTTGTTATTAAAAATTAATTAAATAAAAATAGGATATTATAATAATTATTATTTAAAATATATCTATATATATAAATAAAGTATATAAAAAAATAATAGATATTAAATGATTGTAATACTCGTTTGATGTTCCGATTGATATTAAGCAAGTTAAATTCAAACTTATGTAATTTTAAAATAAATGGTGATACAAAAATGAGTTCTATAAATTTTAGGCTTATTAAAAATGTATTTACGAACTATTTGTTAAGTTTTAGCACTTTTTATATTTTACCCAGAATTGAGAGGGACAGTTGATGTAATTCTTATTTATTAAATTAATGATTGAATTTTATACCATAATGACCAAAATAAATAAATACATTTAATTTAAAAATATGGGATTTTTTAGAGGACTTTTTATCCACCACTAATTATCAACGGGGTACGATATATTAGCCCATTAAAACTGTCGGTAGATAAAAGCCAAAGGAAAGGCTGCTTTGCTGTTGATTGTACACATTCATGAATCAATTAAAATATAATAGTATTATTAAATATTTTACTATGCATAATTGTAACCCGCTTACTGTTTTTGATCATAATCATCTTAACTTTATTCTATATATAAAAACATATACATGTGCATACCATTGAACCAACAATTACTTGATCATTTTCATCTTATTTCTTTAAACCACACTTTCCACCCCTAAACAACCTTCTACGACCATCACCACCTTAAGGTTGAGATCACTATCCTAATTTCTGTTTACTCTTTCAGTTGAACCACCCACAACAACCGTAAATCACCTTCGCAAACCACCACCTTCTTTCATTTTTTTTTCTTTCTTCTCTTCTTTCTCTTTTAATCGATAACTACCCACCACCATTTCTTTCTTCCATCCACTGTTTCGTTTCTGTTTTGAGTCAAGAGCAAACCACCATCGACACTCTAAACTCACCTTTGTTGAACACCTCCCCAAACCATCACCAAACCCACTTTTATCAAACAACCGAAAACATTGAACCCATTGTAACCATGCTGTGTTTTTTTCTGTTTTCACTTCAACATAAACACCACCACTTCAACCATCGAAACCCATCTATTATTTATGTTTCTGTGATTGATTTCCTATCCAAAACACAACCCAAAATTTCCTTGTGTTGCTGCTATACGTAAGTGAAGATGACGATGATACTATTGCGAGGTTGCAGTTTATGTTGCTGCTACAGTACGCGTATGTTTATGTTTTTATGATCATGCGAACAATGATGATAATGGAATGATGAATGAGTAAGTGATGATGAGGATTTTATGTTGATCATAAAGACAATATGGTTTCGGGCTGTATGATGATGAGGACGATTAGAATGATGATAGAGGTGATGATAGAATGAGGATGATGATGATGATATCGTGATGTTATGAGGAAGATGATAAATAGGATCATACATATTAAATATAACAGTCGTACGTATTAAAACAGAAATGATGAGTGGCACAGTTGGTTTGGACGTGCGTTATTAACCAAGAGGTCTCGGGTTCGATTCTGACCTGCAACAATTTTTTTTCTTAATTACACAATAACATGCCAAATGGACTCTTTTACTTGTTAAATGGGCTGCAGAAATTAGTGGGTTGCTACGGGCCAACAAGCTTTGTCCTAGGCCATAGATTTGGGCTTCTAATTGGTATTGTTGGTCCGTGACCCTTGAGTCCAATATAACATGCAGTTGGGCCGAGTTTAACTTGGGCCGAAGTAATTATAATTAACAATTAGTTGGGCTGTGCTTTTGAGTTATGATGGGTATGAAGAAAAAACAGACGGAAAATGGTTAAAAGGATTCAGGGAACTAGTTATAATAGAAAAACAACAGAAAGAGGGATGGTTTGGGAGTATGTTAGGAGACTGAGAGGTCGCGGGTTCGAGCCCTGGTAGGGGTGGTTATTTTTTTAAAAGCTGGTTACAATAAGGTAGCATTTTTATTATTTTTGTTATTATTATTACTAACTTTAGTGTTAGTATTAATATTATTATTATTATCATAAGTATTAGTATTATTATTATTAGTAGTATTCTTATCATTATAGTTATTTATATAAAAGAAATTAGTGTTATTATTATTAGTAAAATCATTATATTTTTTTTATTATTAGTATTCATTACTATGAAAGTTATCGTTTTCTAGAAAAATTATCATTTTTATTATTATTATTTTAAAAGTATTATTTCTATTAAAATTGACATTATTACCAAAATTATCATTATTATTTTTAGTATCATTATTATTATTTTCATGAATATTACCATTATTATTATGAATACTACTATTACTAGTGAAGTGACCCGTGAATTCACGGGTTTGGTTAAAAACGATTGTGATAGATTTTTATCTTGGTATAAAAATATTAAGGTGAAATCATAGGTTTAAAAGAAAGATGATACAAATAATGTTATAGATAGAAAAAAAAAATTGAAGACTCATTTACAATCCACCACGTTAAATACAGTGCATAAGAAACTGTATCCATGCTCGCTACATTAGATGTATAATGGAAAAGATGATAGCAGATGTTTCAGTATACATGCTAATTATAATTTATAACACTACATGCATTGTGTTATGAGACTTTACACCCATAACACCACTCAACACTTAGAATGACCCGGACATATGCCATTATGAGACTTTACACCCATATGATTCCATCATAAACGTTGCATCAACACTTAGAAGAACCGGACATATGCCATTATATGAAGTAGTGACTGCAAATTAATTAGCTGAAGTAATGACCCACAGAACCCAAAAAATCCAATATGGGCAAAGAAATAATAACTGCAAATTGAGTTGAAGTAATGACTTTGAACTAAAAATCATGTTACCAAGACTTAAAATTATTGAGATGTATATAAGAAACTTCACCGTACCCTCATAAGTCCAGTAAAAAACAGAATGATCTGCATATGCAAGCTTGAAATAATAAGTCAACATATACATGATTCATTAATATCAAAAAAACTATACATAGTCAAACGTCCAAATAAGTTAACGATGTGAGACATGTAACCAAAATAATCCATTAACACTTGCATTATAGGCTCTAAATTTCAAAATTTGCTCAAAATAAGTAATCATATCTAGAAAACATAAATAAATATAAAATTAGGTGTATAAACACGGATACCTTACACATGCAACATGCCTATAGCCAAATTTTTCTCAATCATTTCATCGAACACATGGTGTGCGTCAAGAAGCTGCATATATAATGTTTCATTCACAAAACTTCAAATTTTGAATGCACATCGGAAGATTAATTATGCATAAGTAGCATTAAGGATTAGGTATAACTGAATAAGAGAAATAACAACAGAAAAAAAAATGAGAGCAGTTAGCTGAACATTACAATGAAACTGGAGTAAATGAAATGTGTAACCTAAGAATTGCAGAAGATATCATAGACCATAACTGGTTCAAGAAGCTTCAAAGGTCAGGATTCGTACAGCCTTACACATAATACTACGTATAAATTGATCAATTCTGTTAGTAAGTAAAAAATACAGAGACTTGTATAGTCATGTATATACCGTTTAACAACAGCCTAGAATGTCATTATCAAATATGCATTTCATGGAGCAGGTTCTCGCTACATTGCTGAAATCCACATCACAATTAACATTATATTTTCATTATACATCTACTTATTTTGTTATGGATAAAAAACACATGATACAAAACATTAACATGGGCATTGTGACCCACTTTGACACCCTTTCAGCTCACACTTCATTTTGCACCTTCACATATCAAAGGTTGACATATTCAACTTCAAATTCTAAAATTTATAAAGGAAACAAACTTTAAATTTCAACTCTATCAATAATATTGTTACTAAAGCAAAACGAAAAGATTAAAAATCTATCAGCATACATACTCAAAAAGTGAACTAAATAATACATATATAAATGATATAGAGTAATAATAACTATCATACCTTTATCCCATCGTTTTAGTTTAATCCTTTAGCTTCTATTCACTTTGTTGATGTTTCAATAAGCAAAAAAGTTAATAACAAAATAATTAAAAATGTTATTCAAATTCACAATAAACATGTAAATAGTCTAAAATTCTCAGTCACATTTTAAAGTTTTAAATGTTCATAAGAATAAGATAAAAGATAAACTTGAAATTTTTATAATCAAAATCCATTGGGACTAAAAATTTATTTTATAGCTTTACCAACTTAATGAGGAGCACTGAGTGAAAGGCCTCATGGGTAAAACTATCATTCAAATGTACATTTAATTTCTTTCTTACTGTTTACTGTTGAAATAACTACATATATAATTAACTAAACTATCATGATCCATGGTAAAACTACCATTAAAATGGTTTAAACCAGAAGGATATTTGGGCACTAAAATGAAGTCGAATATGTACATATTATCATATAATCATGTTGGCCTGAAAGAGTTTTAAGTTTGCTCATCCTACAAATAACAATTGTATAAGGTGAAGTAACCTTAACATTCAAATTAATTGAGGCAAGTACCACCAGTAACAATTATTAACTCAAATAACCTTTTACCACTATTAAAAAGAATATTACATACCTTGAAGCAAATCTGCATCTCCATTTGACTAATTGGTAAAACCTACAAAATGACCTATACAACAAATTGTAATCGCCAAAGTAAATTACTATTTCTAAGCAACAGAGTAGTACAGTAATATTTACTCTTTTCTTAAAACTATAGGAAAAAAACAAAAACAAAAAAAAAAACATCACAAGCACATCATGAATCAGAAAGCAAAAAAGTGGCATACATTGTCATTCAAATTTAACGATTAGTAGGGATATCATGTTTAAATCGATTAAACGTAACACCTTCCCATATCGATTCCTAACTAATATAAAGGTGTAACTGAAAGGCGTACCACATGACTCAATTTTTGTTAGACATTTCATCAAACACCTTCCATGCACTTTGATGAGAACTATTTATCTTCAATCTTTGAGCAATTGAGCACCTGCATTTTGTAAAGCACAAAAGAATATGAAATTTGAATGTTAAAAAAATGCAACTAATAACAAAATCTCACCGTGAAACACAACCCTATTTTATAATCGAGAAACTGACTTTATTTAACCTCAAATTATTAGCAGATTAAGGTAAATTTATGAATTTAGTTTCAGGAGTACCTAATGAGTTGTGCTTTTTTAAAACCTACATAATTCTGCAATGAGCTCTCGTTCTTCAAATATGCAAAAAAACAACATATCAACCAAAATTAATAAACTTAAACCAATATTAGGGTTTACATCGAAGGCAATGGCGGTTACAGCTATGAACCTGTTAAGAATTTTAGGGAAAATTGCGATTGTATGAGAAAACCTTACAAATGAGACTGAAGAATTTGTGATTTATTATGTAGATTGTTGGATTTCTTGAATTTTTTTTTTTTTTTTTTTTTTTTTAGGTTTTTGATGAATTGTGGATGGGATGGGTCTTGACTGTGTCCAAGTCTTTACTCGCGAATTTAAACCCTAAAGATTTCTAAAGCAAGTAATTGTTAGAAAAAGGAAGAAACAATATACAAATATATAAAAAACTAAAAATCAAAATTGAAATATTACCTGCATATTTGATCTTGAAAGACGTGCATTGGAGATGAAAGAAGTAACAGCAGCGGCAGCGGTGGACCGGTGGTGGTGGTGGTTGATGAAGGATGAAGATGGTGGTCGTGGTTTTTTGATTTAGGAGAGTTTTAGCTAGAGAAAGGATTTTGAAATTGTATGCTAGAAGAAAGAAGTTGTTTAAACTCAGCAAGCAAGCAAGCAAGCGGCTTTTTTTGTCAGGGCACGTGTGCTTTTTTTTATTTTTTTCTGTATTTGTTTAATTAATTTAATTAAAAATTAATATCCCCTTAATGACATCATCAAAGGCCCTATCTTTTTTTTTCTTTTTTTGATTTTTTTAAGCTATGGAATGGCTTTTTTATGACATCATACTTTTAGTCAAATATTAGATTAGAATAGATTATTAATTTTATAAATATTATTATTATTATTACAAAATAATACAACTCCTTATTCATTATCATAGTTAATATTATTTTATCAAATAAATACTTATATATAGAATATAGATAAAAAAATATATATATATATATATATAGAAATATATAACAATTGAAATAATATATATATATAAATTCGTTCAATTTCCATTACATGTATTAATATATATAACTAATATAGGTTCGTGAATCCGAGGCCAACCTTGCATTGTTCAGTTCCGTCGTATGCATATTTTTACTACAAAATATCGTATAGTGAGTTTCATTATTCCCTTTTTAAATGCTTTTGCAATATATATTTTTGGGACTGAGAATACATGCGCTGCTTTTATAAATGTTTGACGAAATAAACACAAGTACTTAAAAAGATTCTACGATTGAGTTATGAATACACCGGATATCACCCCTTTATAGTCTGGTAATCTAAGAATTTGGGAACAGACCCCCAAATTGACGCGAATCCTAAAGATAGATCTATGGGCCTTGACAAGCCCCAGTCATAGAATTTGAACTGCTTTAGTACTTCTATTTTGGTATACAACTGCCAGCTTTAAAAGATATGGACCTGTTTGTGAGGTGTACACAACCGTTGATAATGCTAAAAACGAACATATATTTCATAGCATTATTCCTCAAGAAAGACAAGCTTTTAGTTGCAATTGTTCTATTTACAAGTGATATTTGTTTAAATAATAAAAGGTGAAGACAAAAGACAGATTCGACGAATTGAAGACGCAAACGACCAAAAAGCTCAAAAGTACAAAAGACAATCAAAGAGGTTCCAATTATTGATAAGAAACGTCTCGAAATTACAAGAGTACAAGATTCAAAACGCAAAGTACAAAATATAAAATTGTACGCAAGGACGTTCAAAAATCCGGAACCGGGACCAGAGTCAACTCTCAACACTCGACGCAACGGACTAAAAATTACAAGTCAACTATGCACATAAATATAATATAATATTTAAATAATTCTTATAATTATTTATATATTATAATAAATAATAAAAACCGTCGGCAAGAAAGACTCCAAAGGGACTGAGCTGTAATTTCATTCTCCGCGACTCGCAGAGTTTGAAGGCAAAAATGCCGCGAGTCGCGGAGCCCCAAAAGTCGACTTTTCCTATAAAAGCAACCGAATTCTGATCGCAAATATCATCTTTTTCTTCTTCTCCTCATACGTAAAATATATATATATATTTATAATTTATATTTTAATTTTAATTATAATTCTAATAATAAGGGTATGTTAGCGAATGTTGTAAGGGTGTAAGTCGAAATTCTGTCCGTGTAACGCTACGCTATTTTTAATCATTGTAAGTTATGTTCAACCTTTTTATATTAATGTCTCGTAGCTAAGTTATTATTATGCTTATTTAAAACGAAGTAATCATGATGTTGGGCTAATTACTAAAATTGGGTAATTGGGCTTTGTACCATAATTGGGGTTTGGACAAAAGAACGACACTTGTGGAAATTAGACTATGGGCTATTAATGGGCTTTATATTTGTTTAACTAAATGATAGTTTGTTAATGTTAATATAAAGATTTACAATTGGGCGTCCTTATAAACTACCATATACACTCGATCGGACATGATGGGCGGGGTATTTATATGTACGAATAATCGTTCATTTAACCGGACACGGGAATGGATTAATAGCCACTAGAATAATTAAAACAGGGGTGAAATTACATTCAAGGGTAATTGGTGTAATTGTTAACAAAGTAGTAAAACCTTGGTTTACACGCAGTCGATAACCTGGTGTATTCATTAAACAAAGTATTAAAACCTTGTTACAATTCGAATCCCCAATTAGTTGGAATATTTAACTTCGGGTATAAGGATAATTTGACGAGGACACTCGCACTTTATATTTATGACTGATGGACTGTTATGGACAAAAACCAGACGGACATATTAAATAATCCAGGACAAAGGACAATTAACCCATGGGCATAAAACAAAAATCAACACGTCAAACATCATGATTACGAAAGTTTAAATAAGCATAATTCTTTTATTTCATATTTAATTTCCTTTATTTTATATTTAATTGCACTTCTAATTATCGCACTTTTATTTATTGTTATTTAATCGCACTTTTAATTATCGTACTTTTTAATTATCGCAATTTTATTTTATCGCAATTTTATTGCAATTTCATTATCGTTATTTATTTTACGCTTTAAATTAAGTCTTTTATTTATTTAATATTTTACATTAGATTTTAACTGCGACTAAAGTTTTAAAATCGACAAACCGGTCATTAAACGGTAAAAAACCCCCCTTTATAATAATAATATTACTTATATATATGTTTGTATTTTTATAAAAGTAAACTAATATAGCATTGAGCTTTGTTTAAAAAAAGATTCCCTGTGGAACGAACCGGACTTACTAAAAACTACACTACTGTACGATTAGGTACACTGCCTATAAGTGTTGTAGCAAGGTTTAAGTATATCCATTCTATAAATAAATAAATATCTTGTGTAAAATTGTATCGTATTTAATAGTATTTCGCACTAAAAATAATACTATTTTGTATACACCCCGCTGCACATCAAGTATTTTTGGCGCCGCTGCCGGGGAACTCTCTTAAAAGCCGGAAGCGCAACGCTAATATAAAAAAAAAACGTTTTAAATATTCAAAAATATAAAAAGAAAAACAAAAATATAAATATTTTTAGGAGTTTGATAAATATTTGAGTTTTATAAAGTTTCTTTGTTTTTATAAAAACATAAGTTTTATTTAAGTATTTTGTTTTTATTTAAAAACATATAAAGAATAAAAAAAATTATATATATATATATAAATCTAGTTTTAAGATTTTTTTATAAAGTGATTCTATTTTTATTTAAGTTTTAAATATAAGTTTTATTTATACACATATTTTTTTTTATAAACAGAAAAAATTAAAAACAGAAAATAAAATAAATAAATAAATAAAGAAAAACGCGTTGAAGATTAAACCTGTCAGTTGAAATTTTGAACCCCGCGACTCGCGGGGTTTGATGTTTTAAATACCGCAACTCGCGGAGTGACTCTGACATGCGACAGAACCCTAATTCAGCATTAATTACGGGATAATTATTAATTATTATTATTATTTAACCCTAATTATTATTATTATTATTATTATTATTATTAGTTTTATTATTACTTTTACTTTTTATTTAATTTATGTATTTAGTATTAATTAGTTTAATTAAAATATAAAATTAATAGTTTTAATAAATAAATAATATAAAAATAATATTTTTATAAAAATTGTAATTTTTACAACTTTTTGTATATTTTTATATTTTGTCCCTTTTTAATCGCTTTAGCGTAACTTTTGTATTTTTAGCTCATATTTAGTTTTAAACTTAGTTTTTGCCATAGTCATTTTTACTCCTAGATTTTTAGGCTTTGCCGTAGAATTCCTTAAGTGCTTTTTCTTTAGACTAAGATTTAGGTACTTTAGAATTTTGCGACGCCTTTTTAAGTTTTAGTTTCTTTTTAAGTTATTTTCATTTGGGATTTAGTTTTTCCTGTAAGCTTTAATATTTTTAGACGACTTTTACCTATGTATCAATTATCATTCCAATTAGTAATCTCAATTTGCGATTATAATTTTAAGTTAGTTGTAGTAATAAGGTTAGGTTAGTCAAGTATTTTTAAGTTTTATAAGTTTCTTTTATTTTTTTTTTGTCACCTTTTATTTTTCAACCATTTTTCTTTTTCGACCTTTTTCGACGAACTCTTTTTCTTTCTTATTTCTCGCTATTCTAGTTTTAGGACATAGATTTTTATTCTACTTCTTATCTAAATTTCTTAAAATTACGAAAATTTATTTTAAGTGGTTAAATTAATAGACATCAAAATTTTCTGGTTCGTAGTAATAGTTGGATTTGTACGTGGACCGGGTTATTGGAGCCAAACAGTCCTCAATTATATTGAGACCAAACGAATCCTGCCCCTCTGCTGCATCTTTTGGCTATTCAAAACGTGGGCAAAATCAGAAAAGTCTATTGATTGGATAACTTATTATAATTTTTCTTTCCTTTTAAAAACTAATAGGATATTCAGTGAATGCACCGAGCAAAACGTTCACCACCTTTTGTACGTTCACCACCTGTAACTAGATCAAGACATTTAGCAAATATTGTCACCGTTGATTTCTCTTTAGAATCGTCATCCAGTAGACCAAGTACTTCAGTTCAAATTTCTGATAATCCATTTTTTGAACCCGACCTCACAATTGAGAATCCGGAAAATATTCAGGAACGGTTCGTAGATCCTGAACCATCAAACTTTCCTCCGGAGCCACCAATCATTCAAACAGAGATTGTTGAGGAATGAACCATTAAATCAGAATCATCTAGTGATACCGATTCAACAAATTCAATTATGGAGAATCTGGAACCTTTAAGTATGGAAGACCGAATGAGAGCTAAACGCACTGGCCAAGGTCACGCAATTACTCATCCAGACATTAATGCGCCAGATTATGAAATCAAAGGACAAATTCTACACATGGTGACTAATCAATGCCAATTTAGTGGTGCGCCGAAGGAAGATCCAAATGAACATCTACGTACCTTTAATAGGATCTGCACACTATTTAAAATCCGAGAAGTGGAAGACGAACAAATCTATCTCATGTTATTTCCCTGGACTTTAAAGGGAGAAGCCAAAGATTGGTTGGAATCGTTACCTGAAGGGGCGATCGATACATGGGATGTTTTAGTTGACAAATTTCTTAAACAATTCTTTCCTGCATCTAAAGCCGTAAGACTTCAAGCAGAAATTGTTACGTTCACACAGAAACCAAATGAAACTCTATATGAGGCGTGGACTAGATATGGAAAGTTGTTAAGAGGATGTCCGCAACATGGTTTAGACACCTGTCAAATAGTACAAATATTCTACCAAGGATGCGACATCACTACAAGAAAAGTCATAGATATAGCAGCTGGTGGTTCTATTATGAAGAAAATCGAAACTGATGCTTACAAAATTATTGATAATACTGATTCCCACTCACATGAGTGGCACCAAGAAAAAGATATCATTAGATCATCTAAAGCAGCTAGAGCCGATTCTAGCCATGACTTAGATTCCATTTCCGTAAAGATAGATGCTGTGGAAAGACGAATGGAAAAGATGACTAAGGATATTCACTCAATACGAATTAGTTGTGAGCAGTGTGGAGGACCACATTTGACAAAAGATTGTCTCAGTATTGAATTAACAATGGAACAAAGAGAGAATATTTCATACATAAACCAAAGGCCTGGAAATAATTATCAGAATAATTATCAACCGCCAAGACCAATTTACAATCAAAACCAGAATTATAACAGAAATATTCCATACAACAACCAACAAGGTCCTAGTAATCAACAAGTATCCAATAATACTTATAATCAGCAAAGACCTAATTTTCAAAACAAACCACCACAACAAACCGATGATAAAAAGTCAAATTTAGAAGATATGATGACGAAGCTAGTTGAAACTCAAACGCAGTTTTTCACATCTCAGAAACAAACCAATGAACAAAATGCTCAAGCATTTAGAAATCAACAAGCTTCTATTCAAAATCTGGAACAAGAAGTAAGTAACCTAGCGAGGTTAATAGGTGAAAGAAAACCGGGAAGTCTACCTAGTGATACAAATGCTAACCCCCGGAATGAAACAGCTAAAGCCATTACCACAAGAAGTGGTACAACACTTAAACCACCTGAAATACCTGTAACTTCTGATGAAACTATTCCTACTCTACAAGAACCACAACCTGATCAAGATAAGGAAAAAGAACCGGTAGTTGAAAAGGTTAATGAAGATAACACAGTTAAGGATAAACCTTATGTTAAACCATACCTACCACCACTTCCTTACCCAAGTAAAATGAAGAAAGAGAAACTTGAAGCCGAGCAATCCAAATTCTTGGATATGTTTAAACAGATAAATGTAAATCTTCCTTTCATTGATGTGATTTCAGGAATGCCTAGATATGCTAAATTCTTGAAAGATCTAATTTCAAATAGAAAGAAAATGGAAGAACTCTCGGCTGTTACTATGAATGCTAATTGTTCAGCAGTACTGTTGAATAAGATACCAGTAAAATTATCTGATCCAGGAAGTTTCACAATTCCATGTTTTCTGGGTAGTCTTAGTTCAATAGAAGCATTGGCAGACTTAGGTGCTAGTATAAATCTAATGCCGTATTCACTATACGCGAAACTAGACCTTGGAGAATTGAAACCAACCAGAATAAGCATACAACTAGCCGATAGATCAGTAAAATATCCTAGAGGGATAATGGAGAACATGCTAGTTAAAGTTGGTACTTTAGTATTTCCAGTAGATTTTGTTGTTTTGGACATGGAAGAAGATTCTCAAGTTCCTCTCATATTAGGAAGACCATTCTTAAACACGGCTAAAGCAATGATAGACGTGTTCGGTAAGAAACTGACCCTAAGTATAGAGGATGAGAGTGTTACCTTTTTAGTTGATAGAGCAATGCAACAACCACAATCTGCAGATGATACATGTTATTATATTCAAACTATAGATGCACATGCAGAATTATTAGAAGAATTTCCAGAATTACAAGGAACAGGAGAATGTTCTTTAGGAGAAGGTAATGAACCAATTGATGAAGCTGAAATGTTAGCTACACTTATAGCTAATGGATATGAACCAACAACAGAAGAAATTCAAATGCTAAAAGAAGAAGACAGATATCGATACAAATCATCGATAGAAGAACCTCCGAAATTAGAGTTAAAGCCACTTCCAAACCATTTGGAATACGCTTATTTACATGGTGAATCTGAATTACCTGTAATAATATCGTCTTCTCTTACTGAAAATGAGAAATCACAACTCATTTCTGTGTTGAAAGCTCATAAACCAGCCATTGCATGGAAGATTCATGATATTAAAGGAATAAGTCCTTCGTATTGCACACATAAAATCCTTATGGAAGAAGGTCATAAAACGTATGTGCAACGCCAACGAAGACTAAATCCTAATATGCAAGATGTAGTTAAGAAAGAGATTATTAAACTGCTAGATGCAGGTTTGATATATCCAATTTCTGATAGTCCATGGGTAAGCCCAGTTCAATGCGTGCCGAAGAAGGGTGGCATGACTGTCATTACAAATGAGAAAAATGAGCTTATTCCTACTAGGACTGTAACAGGATGGCGTGTGTGTATTGATTATAGAAAATTAAATGACGCCACCAGAAAAGATCACTTTCCCTTACCTTTCATAGATCAAATGTTGGAAAGATTAGCCGGAAATAGTTACTATTGTTTTCTAGATGGATTTTCCGGATATTTTCAAATTCCAATAGCACCCGAAGATCAAGAGAAAACCACATTCACGTGCCCTTATGGTACTTTTGCTTACAAACGCATGCCATTTGGACTTTGTAACGCCCCTGCAACCTTTCAAAGTTGTATGATGGCGATTTTTCACGACATGATAGAAGAATGCATGGAAGTTTTCATGGATGACTTTTCAGTCTTCAGTGATACATTTAAATCATGTCTAGTTAATCTGGAACGAATGCTAATTAGATGCGAACAATCAAATCTAGTACTTAATTGGGAGAAATGCCATTTCATGGTTAAAGAAAGCATCGTTCTTGGACATAAAATTTCAAAAGAAGGAATTGAAGTGGATAGAGCTAAAGTAGATGTAATTGCTAAACTTCCACATCCCACCAATGTTAGAGGAGTTAGGAGTTTTCTAGGGCATGCCGGTTTTTACCGACGTTTCATAAAAGATTTTTCTAAAATTGCCACTCCTATGAATAAACTCCTAGAAAAGGATGCTCCATTCATCTTTTCAGATGAGTGTATCAAATCTTTTAATATTCTTAAAGAGAAACTCACTAATGCACCGATCATGATAACACCAAATTGGAATCTACCATTTGAACTAATGTGCGATGCAAGTGATTTTGCAATGGGAGCCGTTTTAGGACAAAGGATTGAAAAACGATTTCAACCTATATATTATGCTAGTAAGACATTACAAGGAGCACAAACGAACTATACAACTACTGAAAAAGAACTCCTTGCTATTGTCTTTGCTTTTGACAAATTTCGATCATATCTCGTTTTAGCAAAAACGGTGGTCTATACCGACCATTCTGCTCTTAGATACCTATTTTCAAAACAAGATGCTAAACCAAGATTAATCCGTTGGATCTTACTCTTACAAGAGTTTGATATTGAAATCCGAGATAAAAGAGGAGCAGAAAATCTCGCCGCTGATCATCTTTCTCGTCTTGAAAATCCTAAGTTAGAAGTTCTAAATGAATCGGCCATACAAGACAACTTTCCTGATGAATATCTATTGAAGATAGATTATAAAGAAATCCCATGGTTTGCAGACTATGCAAACTACTTAGTTTGTGGATTCCTTGAAAAAGGATTATCGTACCAAAGACGAAAGAAATTCTTCAGTGATATAAAACACTATTTCTGGGAAGATCCACATTTGTTTAAAAGTTGTCCCGATGGAATAATACGCCGATGTGTATTTGGAGATGAAGCTAGTAAAATATTAAACCATTGTCACACAGGACCAACAGGAGGGCATTATGGGCCTCAACTAACAGCAAGAAAAGTTTATGAAGCTGGATTCTATTGGCCTACAATTTACAAAGACGCACACCTTCTTTACAAATACTGTGATGCATGTCAAAGGGCCGGAAAAATAAGTCAACGTGATGAAATGCCACAAAATGTCATCCAAGTATGTGAAGTATTTGACATTTGGGGTATTGACTTTATGGGTCAATTTCCAAAATCTCATAATAATCTATATATACTCGTAGCCATTGATTATGTATCTAAATGGGCGGAAGCACAAGCTCTCCCAACTAACGACGCACGAGTCGTAGTCAACTTTTTAAAATGTCTTTTTGTAAGGTTTGGAACACCGAAAGCTTTAATAAGTGATCGGGGTACTCATTTCTGTAATAATCAACTTGAGAAAGTTCTTAAAAGATATGGAGTAACTCATAAAATCTCCACCGCATATCATCCACAAACAAGTGGACAAGTTGAAAATACCAACCGAGCTTTAAAACGTATTCTAGAGAAAACCGTAGGATCAAATTCGAAGGAATGGTCCATCAAATTGGAGGATGCACTCTGGGCTTTTAGAACAGCCTACAAAACTCCAATTGGAACCACACCTTTTAGACTTGTTTATGGAAAAGCATGTCATCTTCCAGTAGAAATTGAACACAAAGCATTTTGGGCTTTGAAGACATGTAATCTTGATTTACATGAAGCCGGACGTCTACGATTAAGTCAACTAAACGAATTAGAAGAATTAAGACATGAAGCATACGAAAATTCGTTAATCTATAAAGAAAGAACGAAGAAATGGCATGATAAAAGAATCAGAAGTTCAAAAGAATTTAAAGAAGGAGACAGAGTTCTTCTTTTCAATTCACGATTCAAGCTATTTCCAGGAAAATTGAAATCAAGATGGTCTGGACCATTTATTGTCAAAAGAGTTTTCCCATACGGAACGATAGAATTGATAAATTCAAATGGGATTGAATTTAAAGTTAATGGTCACAGAGTTAAACATTACATACATGGTCTGATGGAAGTCGACAACGAAGTTAATCACAATTTCGACACCACAGCTAACTAAGTGTGGGGAGAATCAAGTCTTTAAAGGATAATATGTATTTCTGTTAGAGTTAGATTGTCTGTTTTCGTGTAGTTCTCAAAAATGGAACCCGAATGGTCTTTCCCTAGCAGACCCTAAAGAACTAGTCTTCTCCCCCCATTCTGAATTTTTATTTTTTTTAGGTTTTTACAAAATGAAGACTGCCTGTGAACTAAACCATGGTCTAATGCTACACGCTTTGATCACTAAAAGAAATAATGACATACTACCAAGTGAAATAGTATCAGTAATCAGAGAAAGAATGGACGGAGTTAGAAAAGAATCCAGATGCGAAGATAATAAGTTACAATTTGGTAAAGGAAAATCAAAATCCGCAGCAAAAAGAAGAGCACGACACCTAGAAAGATGTCACAAATGCGGAAAATGGTCACATGGAGGTAAATGTTCAAATAATCAAACCTATTCAAATACCGAGTTTGTTACTTTATGCAGAGACGGACCGTTCATATGTTTAGAAGAAAAGACACTGAATGCTCGAGGTTACGCCTATGTAGCCATGGAAAACCAATTAAACCGACTATCTTATGAATGGGATAGATCATATAACTAAGAAATCTATTCCACAGGTATGTCTGTACAGTTTTTATTTTTAACCTTTTGATAATAAACGCTAATTTGTTCGCTAAAAAGTATTAAATTGGTATTGAATAAAATTAGGTTTGGCGACCGAAATTATTGATATCATTCAAAAATTTATTACATCACTGCGAAATTTAACGTTTATTCTTAAGGTATAAATATCTTTAATCAATCAACCCAAAATATTTCAAAAATTCGTCATGAGTTAAATTAGGTTTTGGAACCGAAATTACTTTACCGAAAAGAGGGGCGCATATTTTTGATAATATTTGATTGATTAAAGTGGGATAAAAAGACAAAAAGATTTTTAATTTTATTTTTACCATGTTTTTAAAATTAATATTTAAATCTTAAATTAATATTGTAAACTTTGTAAAAACAATATATTTAAAATTGTAAATATTTGAAAAATTAATATAAGTTTGGTGTGAATTTATAATATGAATTTTTAAATTAAGTTTGGTGTGAATTTTTAAAATATAAATTTTTAATTTTATGCATTTTAAATTTTAAGTTTAGTGTGAATTTTTAATATTAATTTTGAATTTCATATTTAAGTTGTGTGAATTTAAAAACAAAAATTTACTTTATCTCATTAAGTTAAAAATATGATTTTTAAAATTCGCCGTAAGTTGAAGACTAGGTCTTTGAACCGAAATTGCTTTACCCGAGGGAGGGACGAGAACTTTTATTATCATTATTTTTAATCTTATTGAATTAAAGTATGCCAAAAACATTGAAAAAACCCAAAAATCTTAGCTTTTAAAACAATCGCTACAAAAAGACAAATTTTAAAATTTTGTCGAAGGACGGACTAGGACATCGATCCGAAACGACCTCGTCCTAAATAACAAGGGAAACAAAATTTTAAAAATTAAGTACTTAATTGTTTTATAAGTTAATGATTATAAAAAAAAAAAATAAAATAACAAACTCCGCGACTCGCGGAGTTTGAAGGGTTATTCACCGCGAGTCGCGGAGGGACCAATTTACAGAAAAAAATAAAACGTAAAAACACAGATCAGTGCACTCCACAAAACCGAAAATCTGCGAAAAACTGCTCGAAAAAACACCCAAAAACACCCCCAAAATCACAATTTTTAACCGTTAATCACCAAATCTTTTACTAAAATCATGTTGAGAAGGATGCTATCTAGGAATTACTCAAGAAAAACGGTAAATTTCTACACCTAAACACCATTTAATCCGAAATTAATGTTCTTGAGCAATTTTTTCCCCAATTTGATTTTGATGCTTTTTAGTGTAATTAGGCTTAAATTGTTTATGTATTATGCTTGTATAACCTAGATTGATGCTGTTTAACATGATTAGAAGCCTTAAACTTCAAATTTTGAGTAATCTAGGGTTTGTGTTCTTGAGCAATTTGGGGCTTTTTGATATAAACAGGTTATGGCCGATTTTTGTCATGAATTGTTGCTAAATTGAGTAGTGTAACATGTCTAGGTAGTTAAATGATCCAAACTTTGAGCCTAAACATGATTTTGAGAATTAAAGTGGACTTTTTCAAGTCTAAAATTCATGAACTTGATTTTTGAAAGATAATGCCATTTGAGACTTGTTTAATTGCTAGTAATGATTATTTTGACATGTTATTTGAGTTGAATGATTATGAACTTGGCGAACATTTTCGTATATGCTTATTTGAAAAAGTGTAGATTTGATGAAAATATGAAAATAAGCTTAAGTTTGATATAAATTGATCATGTCATTGTAATTATTTTGATTGATGATTTTGCTGACACTAATGCATATTTGGATGCACAAAAAAAATTGTGTTTGATGTGTTTTGCAGACTGAAAGGGGTGAATCTTCATCCCAAGCCCGCAATGCTCCTGCTGAGAATATGGAACAACAGGAGGTGGATAACTACTACAAGCAGGATATACCTCATCCAGTCATGACCTTTTCCGATATGCACTTGGAAGAGTTGCACCCGAACCTGAGATTTGACAGACTTTGGATAGATTATCCAAAATATCAAAGGGGTTTGCATACTCTTCATTCTAAGGTTGTTGAGGTACCGAGGGTCATAGAATGGGGACCCTTAGAAGCTGTAGAATTGGCCGGGCCAATTTGGGAATTACTTGTACAGAGGTATGGTAATTCTTCTTTTAATGACTGGGTACGTTTATTCACCATGCGTAGACCTGTATATAAAGTATGGTGTGAAGAATCGTTATGTAGTATAGAGTTGAATGATCGGGTAGCTAGTTTAACCGATCGTTCTTTTATTAGATTTTTGTTAGGCGGTTCGATGCGCCACATGTCTTTACTGGACATGGCTCAGGCTTTACGTATATATACGCCTGAGGAGTTAGCGTCTACCGATTGTAGAGGATTGATACTAAACGGTAGAAAGATAGATGAAAATTTTGATACACACGGTGTGTGGAGTCAAATGACAAGCCATCACCGTTTCAAAGGGGGAAATTACTCTTATTTGGATATAGATAGAGCCGAATTAAGAGTGATACATAGGTTTTTAGCTAATTCGATTACACAAAGGGGTAAAAACAAGGAAAAGGTAAATGAACAGGATTTGTTTTACCATATGTGTATTCGAGACCCACAAAGCGCTGTAAGTATACCGTATTGTGTGGGTTATTATTTATCAGCTATGGTTCGGGGGATGCGACCGCATAGCATAATAGGAGGTGGTATTTTTATTACTTTGATTGGTGAATATCTCGGTGTGGATATAAGTCGGGGGGGATTATTAGTAGAAGAACCAGAACCCCGCGATACTATAGGTTTAAATGTATACCATGGTGCGAAAGTTTTGAAGAGGCGAAATAACGCCGCAGTACGATACCATGGTAGACATCCATAGGTGGAGAGAAACCAACAGCAAGGTAATGTAGGAGGGGGGAATGAGATGCAAGAAATGCAAAGGTTTATAGCTTCTCAGGAGTACGAAAATGCTAGACAGAGAGCATTTGAAGATTGGCAAGTTCATCAGAACCAAATCAAAGCCCATTGCCAACATATAGGTAGAAACTATATTCCTACACCGAAACCCATCTTCCCTCCCTGGTCTATAGAGATGCAGCCACCGTATCCTACGTATGACCCTGTCGAAGCATTCTATAGCACCTATGGTTATGCCTGGAACCCCTATTGGTACCAGTATCATCCCTAGTATACTTAGTTTTATTTATTTTGTAATTTGTAATTATTGATACGTTTAATACTTTTGTTAATATTGTAATCATTTTTATAATTATCTAACTTTTATTCTTAGAATTTAATAATTTTTGAATGTGGGGTAATATACCAAACTTCAAAAATATGTATATATGTTTGCAGTTTATCTTATGTACACAACAGGGTAAAACAACGCATTTTCAAAGACTGGCATTAAGTTCAGCAAAAGCAACTAATTTTGACGACAAGATGCAAAATATATGTGAAATAACAACAAGACGGAATGAACAAATGATGTGCACCATTTATCATTCAGCAAACAAACGCCAATATATTTGGAAACTTTGGTAAAATTTAATCATTTTCACACAAATCACCCTCAATAATTTAAATTGTTACTGATTTCTTGCAAATGAGGGCATTGCAAGATCTTAAGTGTGGGAAGGGGTTAAATTCTTTCGGATTTTAAAATTTTTATCTTAAACACTTGATTACCATTAAAAATACTAGTAAAGCAGTAGTTGTATTAGAATCTAGTGCTCTCTGATAAAAAAGAACAGCCCTAGTCTTATATACTGATTACCCAATTCTAGTAAAAATTTTCAAATTTTCAATTAAATGAACTCAAAATCATGTTTATACATATTTATGAACGATAAAACTAGGTGTTAACACCGAAATTATTGTTACCTCGGAAAGGACATAAATTGAGAAACAAACTAAAATGTTAAAATGGAATAGAGGACGATAAAAAGGAAAATAAAAGCCAAGTGTGGGAAAATTTACCAAGTTATCTTAAACATATGTCACATATATCTGTAACAAATAACTGAAAATACTTTTGCTTTGGACTAAACTAAACTGTTTTACCCGATGAAAGAAAAGAAGAGATGGATCTACACGATGAATCAATTCCATCATTAAAAGGAAGTAAAGTATTCCGAAAAAGACACGCGCTTCTTGATTTAGGTCATGAAGTTGTCGTCCAGACCAGCTGTAGGTTGACAAAAAATGTAGAAAAGTCATCACTAAAATCAGCAGGAAATCCACGGACCTCAGCATTAAACAGGGTCTCCAAGTGGTCAGATTTATCCTAACCATGAGAAGGATTTATCTCGTACAATGGGGGGGCACCATGCAAATTAGCTGGATAAGACTAATGAATCAGATCCCCAGAAAGGATAATCTCCTTAAAGATTAAAAATCAGCTTTTAAGACTGATATTACTCAATCCTAGAGATTGACCTTAAAGATTGAGAATTCAAACTCATGGAATTCAATGATATCTAAACTCGAGCTTGAACGAGAAAATATTTTGATCAAAATTACAAACCGATTTGTTTTCTGAAAACCCTATTTTCAATGCGTTCATTACCATTGAACGTAAAATCCTAGGAATTCACCTGGAATTCATTAGGTCACCTGAACTAAATCGGGTGCCAACCGTAAGAATGGTGGTTGCATAGTGGTCAAAGACAGGACCTTGTGCCATACCGAAAAATTATAAGGGTGAGCTTTACTATTGCTCCTACCAAGGATAGTAATTGCGTCCGACACGTTATAAACCATAATTAAAAGCATGTCAGGGGACATTGCCTTAACAGTTGCTTGTTCAACGCTTTCCTTTACAACCGGACGGTAGTTTACCGAAAGGTAATATACGGGACAAGTAAACTGGACGTGTTGCTTTCCAAATACAAGGTTAGCAAGTAGGTGACACAAAACCATAAGTTTTGAGCTAAAATTTTCAAAACTGAAACCCACCAAGCCCACAAAAATATTTTGCAAACACCGGTAAAGGGTTATCCCGGAAAACTTGTCTAGGGTAAAAACTAGATTTAATTTTCAAAAGATCAAATGTTTTCATAAAGATCCAATTTCCTTAATGGATCTAAATTTTTATAGTCATGTGGGACTGTAAACCATATCGTTACTACCACTGTTTATACCGCCGTATAGAAAATCACTGATGTACAAAGTGTGAAGAATAAAGAAGTGATTCTATTATTTCAAAGACGATATTGCTTGAGGACAAGCAACGCTCAAGTGTGGGAATATTTGATAATGCTAAAAACGAACATATATTTCATAGCATTATTCCTCAAGAAAGACAAGCTTTTAGTTGCAATTGTTCTATTTACAAGAGATATTCGTTTAAATAATAAAAGGTGAAGACAAAAGACAGATTCGACGAATTGAAGACGCAAACGACCAAAAAGCTCAAAAGTACAAAAGACAATCAAAGAGGTTCCAATTATTGATAAGAAACGTCTCGAAATTACAAGAGTACAAGATTCAAAACGCAAAGTACAAAATATAAAATTGTACGCAAGGACGTTCAAAAATCCGGAACCGGGACCAGAGTCAACTCTCAACGCTCGACGCAACGGACTAAAAATTACAAGTCAACTATGCACATAAATATAATATAATATTTAAATAATTCTTATAATTATTTATATATTATAATAAATAATAAAAACCGTCGGCAAGAAAGACTCCAAAGGGACTGAGCTGTAATTTCATTCTCCGCGACTCGCGGAGTTTGAAGGCAAAAATGCCGCGAGTCGCGGAGCCCCAAAAGTTGACTTTTCCTATAAAAGCAACCGAATTCTGATCGCAAATATCATCTTTTTCTTCTTCTCCTCATACGTAAAATATATATATATATTTATAATTTATATTTTAATTTTAATTATAATTCTAATAATAAGGGTATGTTAGCGAATGTTGTAAGGGTGTAAGTCGAAATTATGTCCGTGTAACGCTACGCTATTTTTAATCATTGTAAGTTATGTTCAACCTTTTTATATTAATGTCTCGTAGCTAAGTTATTATTATGCTTATTTAAAACGAAGTAATCATGATGTTGGGCTAATTACTAAAATTGGGTAATTGGGCTTTGTACCATAATTGGGGTTTGGACAAAAGAACGACACTTGTGGAAATTAGACTATGGGCTATTAATGGGCTTTATATTTGTTTAACTAAATGATAGTTTGTTAATGTTAATATAAAGATTTACAATTGGGCGTCCTTATAAACTACCATATACACTCGATCGGACACGATGGGCGGGGTATTTATATGTACGAATAATCGTTCATTTAACCGGACACGGGAATGGATTAATAGCCACTAGAATAATTAAAACAGGGGTGAAATTACATTCAAGGGTAATTGGTGTAATTGTTAACAAAGTAGTAAAACCTTGGTTTACACGCAGTCGATAACCTGGTGTATTCATTAAACAAAGTATTAAAACCTTGTTACAATTCGAATCCCCAATTAGTTGGAATATTTAACTTCGGGTATAAGGATAATTTGACGAGGACACTCGCACTTTATATTTATGACTGATGGACTGTTATGGACAAAAACCAGACGGACATATTAAATAATCCAGGACAAAGGACAATTAACCCATGGGCATAAAACAAAAATCAACACGTCAAACATCATGATTACGGAAGTTTAAATAAGCATAATTCTTTTATTTCATATTTAATTTCCTTTATTTTATATTTAATTTCACTTCTAATTATCGCACTTTTATTTATTGTTATTTAATCGCACTTTTAATTATCGTACTTTTTAATTATCGCAATTTTATTTTATCGCAATTTTATTGCAATTTCATTATCGTTATTTATTTTACGCTTTAAATTAAGTCTTTTATTTATTTAATATTTTACATTAGGTTTTAACTGCGACTAAAGTTTTAAAATCGACAAACCGGTCATTAAACGGTAAAAAACCCCCCTTTATAATAATAATATTACTTATATATATGTTTGTATTTTTATAAAAGTAAACTAATGTAGCGTTGAGCTTTGTTTAAAAAAAGATTCCATGTGGAACGAACCGGACTTACTAAAAACTACACTACTGTACGATTAGGTACACTGCCTATAAGTGTTGTAGCAAGGTTTAAGTATATCCATTTTATAAATAAATAAATATCTTGTGTAAAATTGTATCGTATTTAATAGTATTTCGCACTAAAAATAATACTATTTTGTATACACCCCGCTGCACATCAACCGTCATATTTAAAAGAGTGGCCTGTTTGTATACTTTTTGCTTGCCGTGCGAAATGCCTGTATGCGGGGATATTCTAGATGCATTTTGTTAATGTCGATTACCAGGTGTTAATTTCATATGAATGATTTTTACAGCTGTGAGCAGACCTGCACAGATTGTTTTCGAAATATGAGTATCTTGTGGTCTATTATATTATTGGAAATGATTGATTATGATAAACTAATGAACTCACCAACCTTTTGGTTGACACTTGAAAGCATGTTTATTTTCAGGTATTAAAGAAATCTTCCGCTGTGCATTTGCTCATTTTAAAGATATTACTTGGAGTCATTCTTGACATATTTCAAAAGACGTTGTATTCGAGTCGTTGAATTCATCAAGATTATTATTAAGTCATTTATAGTTAGATATATTATGAAATGGTATGCATGCCGTAATTTTTGATGAAATTAAAGTTTGTCTTTTAAAAACGAATGCAATGTTTGTAAAATGTATCATATAGAGGTCAAATACCTCGTAATGAAATCAAGTATTATGTAACATTTATAATCGATATGAACGGGGCATTTCAGATCTAACCTCTTGCTTTAAAGATCTTTAAGAACATTAAAGACTCAATCTTTCTAGATTTGGATCTTCATTACTTTGATGGATCTAAGCTTTATAGCTTAAGATCACTTTGTTTTTGCTAAAAGATCAAAACTTGTGTTTATGATCTTCATGAAACTTGAAGATCTAGCTTGTTACTTTAAAGATCTTCAAGGACATAAAAGATTCAAGCTTTCTAGCTTTGAAATCTCATAATTATTGTTAAGGGATCCAAGCTTTCTAGCTTAGGGTTTCATTACTTTGTTTGATCTAAGTTATGTGACTTAAGGTCTTGCTTGATTTGAATCAAAGTTTGTAGCTTTAATCTTGAATAGTGTATTTGTGTTAAGACTAAGAACATGATGTAACCTTGGTTCATCATCCTTCTAAAACTCTTAAGTGAGTTGTATTTCTCCTCAGTCTTGACATTGTGTGTTGATGGTTGAAACTTGGATAAAGTGATGCTAAAACATCAAGAGTTGTACACTTGAAGCTTACACGCATCAAGGATGAGAACCGTGATGAGCATCAAGCACCAAGAAACCCACCGGAGCAATTTTTTCTGTTTTTTGGGGCCCTATCAGACTCCTGGGGCTTGTGAAATGTTGATTTCCAGATAGTTCAGTTCGATTAGATGACTTTCCGTTTAAGACTCGCCTAAATCCGATATACAGTTTAGGATTTATAGTCTTCCGAAAGTCATTACGCCCTTGTAACGACGTGCTGAAAATTCTGACCTACTCGCGCTTGAACCATCACCACAGTCAAACGACATCGAGTTAGGATCTGAAAATTGGACAGCAGTACGAGGACTCACATACGGAGACTTGGCCACTGACCACGCATCTTTTCAGTTTGTATAGAGATTGTAGTAGCTGTCTGAATTCAGCCTTTTGTTTCGATCTCTATTCTTGTTGAAAACTTACTTTATCTTTTACGAATGATGATGATGATGATGATGACACTTAAACTTAATTTATTCACTTTTAAACTTTTGGGGACAATTTACTGACCTAGTAACCTTTGACTTAGGTTGAGGACCTTTCAGACCGAGTTACTACTTGAATACTTTTCATAGCGACTTTTACCGCACATTCACTGTGTGTTATAGCTCTCTTTTACTTTAACTATTTTTGGGACTGAGAGTACATGCGCTTTTCATGTTTTACATACTAAACACGAGTACTTAAACTTTATATACGTGTGGGTGACATAACGGTACAAAGATTCCCCTTAGCTCGGTAACGTTTAGTCATTGGTTTATGAACCGGTGAACGCGAATCTTAGATATGGATCCATAGGGTTTGACATCCCCCTCGGGCTAGTCGCGCTAGCATTCAACGAGTGTTTAATACTTCGTAAACTTACTCACTTTCCAGGTGTACTTTTAGGGGGTGATATTACTTGTTAAGTTAGTTACCGGGTGCCCACGAATAAGCATATACTTTTCATACTGTTTTGAATACGAAATCTCGTGGTCTACATTACATTACTGATTACAAACAAACTATAGCTCACCAACATTTGTGTTGACTTTTTAAGCATGTATTTCTCAGGTGCTTAGACGTTGTTGCTTCCGCTGTTAGACTTGCTGTTATAGTCTTGGTGTTAGATTTGCTGTTATAGTCTTGGTGTTAGACTTGTTGTTACAGACTCGCTGTGTTAGACTTCCACTGCATTACTTAGAGATGTCTCAATCATGGAACTTTTACTTTGCATTCACAACTTATGTTACATTTGAACAATGGCTTTGTAATGACCTTTGTGTCACGTACTTATGTTAATACTTTCTGTTCGTAGAAGCACGTTATCTTTGTAAAACATTTGACATTGGTAAAGACGTCACCTTTTCTTGAATGAAAAACTTGTTTTAAAACAGCATGTAGTATTGTATCGTGTAATGGACCTGTTGTTGATGATCCGTACACGTTGATTTTGTACGGGGTGTCACATAGTTGCCCAACATGATTCTCAATGTACCTAAATACAATATTAAATAAAAACAAGTATCATATTGGTATTTAAACAGGTACAACAATTCACATGTGAAGGTATTACTTAACGTAAGATCTAAAAGTGCAAAATTCAGCTTTAAAAATAATAAAATGTCATTTCTGGCATCTAAACTGTTTCGAACGGGGGATAGCCTGAAGGAAGTCTTGCTCGTAGCCCCCTTTTCTAGTTATCCTACGAAAATTGGCCTAATCTCCAATTTAAAATTTTTCGGAAAATTCCCCACAAAAATTTGCCCAATTTTGTGGCGAATGTAATGACTTCAAATTTGTGTTTTGCGGCCATTAATTAACATGAAAACAAACTACACTGTCATATATTCACATTCAATATGAAATTTAGAAACAAAAACAAAAATATGGTTTTGAATAAAGAGAAATAAAATAGCGGTTAAAAATACTCTAACAATAAAACCAAGACTTTATAAAAGCAGCAATGTTTTGTAGATAGTGGTGAGATACACTACAAGAAAACTGACTTTATATGACCCTTCTCTGGGACCCCGCTGAAAAAGCGTCATAAGAAACCATAAATTGGGACGGGGCAATTCTGGGGGTCCATTAGATATATGCAAAAGTAGTGGTGTCCTAAAACGCGTTACACTTATAAAGTGGGGTCCTAAAAAGTTATAGAATAGGACAATTGATTTTTAGGTCATATTATTATATACGCTTATAATGTTGGTCCTAAATAGTTCTTTAATATGACACATTATTTGTTGGGTTCCTATTATTCTATATTTTTATAGGACACTTAGAAGGTGAGTCACACTATGATATTATTGTATAAACTGGTGTAATAAAATCTATATAATAGGACACATAATTTTTTGGTCATATTATCATAGAACACTTGAGTCATTCATTTGATACACATGTTCATAATAATAGGACGCTCGGGTATTTAAGGTCCTAATTATCATAAGACCTTAAATTATGGTTGCATAAAAATAGACTTATTAGGACATTATCTTGTTGGCATCTCATAATGAGTGACCAACAAGATAATATGGTCATAACAATAGGACGCTTGGGTATTTAAGGTACAAAGGATCATAGGACCCTTAAAATGTGGTTGCATAAAAATGGACTTCTTAGGACATTATCTTGTTGGTGTCGCATAATAAGTGACCAACAAGATAATAAGGTCATAACAATAGGACGCTTTGGTATCATAGGACCCTTAAATTGTGGTTGCATAAAAATCGACTTATTAGGACAGTATCTTGTTGGTGTCTCATAATGAGTGACGAACAAGATATAAGGTCATAACAATAGGATGCTTGGGTATCTAAGGTCCTAATTATCATAGGACCCTTAAATTGTGGTTGCTAAAAAATAGACGTATTAGGACATTATCTTGTTGGTGTCTCATAATGAGTGACTAACAAGATAATAATGTCATAAAAATAGGACGCTTGGGTATTTAAGGTCTAAATTATCATGGGACCCTTAAATTGTGGTTGCCAAAAAATGGACTTATTAGGACATTATCGTGTTGGTGTCTCATAATGAGTGACCAACAAGATAATAAGGTCATAAAAATAGGACGCTTGGGTATTTAAGGTCCTAATTATGATAGGACCCTTAAATTGTGGTTGCGAAAAAATGCACTTATGACATTTACTATTTAAGTCGTATATTTCACTTTTGTTACACAAATGATTCAACTATTATATAATTGAACTTCCATACAATATTCAAAAGCATTGATATTCTAGTGGTTTATGTGTGACCTTTTCAACTGATTTACCTGGGATCAAATCCCTCTTTTATCATTTTTGTTTCAAAAATTAAAAATGTGTGTATAACAGATCGGACTTTCAACTGGGAACCGTGGTTGGGCCATATTTAATGAATTCATTTTTTATTTGTTTGGACCAAACAACATGGCCCAAAAACATGATTGTCGATCAATAGTTAAAGCGTTGTTATCTTCTTCTTTTTTATTTACTCAGTACTTTTCAAACCTAGCTAACTCAAGTCTCAAACCATGGCCACTCATTCGTCGTACTCTTCAAACAACATGAATCCAATCCCAGGAAGAGAATATTGTGATTGTGGGTATCGAGTATATGATGGAATTGCATGGACTCAAGCAAACCCAGGAAGAAGATTCGTCGTGTGTCCAATATTTGTAAGTGCTCAATTTGCCCTAATTTTAAGTTTTTAATTTTTTCCCCAATTGATTGTTTCTTTTGCAGAATAAACAAAGAAAGTGTAAATTTTTTATGTTTCTTGATGATGAGCTTCCAAACCAACATTAAAAGATCTGTTATACAAAATGCATTTGGAAACTAAGAAATTGGACCCTCGAATTCATGATGTTGAAGATTCGAAACTCACAAAAGACTTAGCTATTTTCAAGACAAAGCTGAAAGTTTATGATAAGTTATTTTTAGCTATGATAGCACTTGTGGCTGTCTTATGTGTTGTAGTTGCTATTTGGATAGTTAGATGAATGTATGTAACTGTTCTTGCTATTTTGGTGTGATGTTATGAATGATGCTAGTTAATGATGTAATTAATGATGTTTCATTCAGAATGAAAGTGTTTTGGCTTCAAATTATGTGTTTAATAACTACCATAAGTTTTATCCTTAAGGGTTTAATAACTACAGAATATTTGGACTGTGCGATGCCCTAGTTTTTTTGGATGATGGTTATTACAAATTAAGTTTGTATAAAGTCACTTCTTAACTCGTATTTGGTATACAAAAATGTGAAAGGCTCATTGTTAGACTCTTCCATTCAAAGTGTGTTGGACGACGCTTTTAATACCGTTACATAAACCTCCTGCCTACACCAACTTTGAGCCTCAAATTGTGCTTTGTTAAGCTATGTAGGAAAATGGTATTGTACAGTTTAGTATTAAAGTCAGCGTAATACTACAAAATATCCTCAACAGTAGTCAAGGTACAAAATATGCCTACTTACTGCTTAACCCACCAACACATGACATTGTTCTACCACATACATACAAATTACAACAACCAAACACAAACACATGGTTCTTAGTTTATATCATAAACAACTTAAACATCTGAATTGTTTGAATCATCTTCATTGTTGTAAACATGAAGGAGATAGAAAGCATGCTCATTGATTACATAACTGAACAAACATTGATCACCGGCTTTTAGTCCATTATCTTCCCGAAACTGTGGAAATCCAGTTGACACACAAGTTAGGCTTCTTCTTCCCAATCTCCTCACACAAAAGCCATCTCCATCGATCTCCATTCTAGTTAAAGCAATTGATACAATTGTCACTTTCAAGGCCAGGTAGTACAATAACTTCCTCCGGAAGACGCTAAAAAAAATGTATTACATTACATGTATAAATAAAAGAGAATGAAAATAGTTATAGTGTGAATAAATATGTATTAACAAAAAGCATCTAAAAACAATAAACACAAGTAACAATACATACAAAACAAAATAAGAGAACACTTAATAAATATATAATAAGTTGAGATAAGTAACGTACCCAAACTTGGACACCGCAAATTTTGTGATCAAAAACATGAAAATTATGATCATGAGCCGGCTGCACGAGAATCTCTCCAAGATTAGGTGGCTGACCAACATGGACATCGTTTATCCGGTTATCACCTTCATCATACACTTCTTCATCTGAATTGTCACCAATCTCAATGATCTGAACTTTGCTTGGACCACACTCATTTGGTTGAACATGATTATTTAAACATGGTTTTTGCCATTCAACAGCTTCATCAATATGATTCAGCATCCTATACAATAAATGACCTTTCTCACTACCATGTTGATTATAAAGCACAAGCTGTAGATTAAGATCATCGATTGCATAAAAAATCATATAATCACATGGATACATTTGAAGCTCCTTAACCACCGATTCCCAATCTGACCATATAAGACACTCATCTTCATCCACAAGTATGCATTTTTTTATACCATCCTTAAAAATGAATGGTAATCTTATCTTTGGGCCGTGACCTCCTACGAAATGCTCTTACCCATACTTCTGGCAGTGTCTATATAAAATAATATTTAAATTAATGAAACTGAATGAAATTGAAAAATTCTTAAGTTAATAATAATAAATGTAATTTAAAATTGTGGTATTATTAAAGAAACACCATACCATTATTGCATCAGTAGGATTGGCGAAAAACCTCATGAACGAGGGGAATCACCTGTATGGTTGTGTGTCAAAGACTGTACTCTGAATTTTAGTCATAGGACCACTTTGTTTGTAAGGGTTGAAAAAATTCCTTGGAGCCATATCTGGACCATAGATGACCAAATCATAATTTCCTTTGTCCATGGCAGTGAAACAAAGGATATCACCCTTTTTAAACTTAAGATCTGTGATGATTTTACTCCACCCTGTGCTTAGCCACAATTATCGATCCTCATTGCATCGAAAACCAACTTTAGAAGCATAACCCTATAGAATGTGTATCCAAACGTTATGCCTAGACTTCATGAGCTCATAATAATGTCTAAACCAATGATATGGCAGTTGCTGTCATAAACAAAACAAAACAATATGATTATAAATCTTATAAATTATAAGATCGATGAGAATATAAGTTTAAAACTATTACTACTATTGATGAAAAACCCATACCACTTCATTTTCATTTGCCTCAAGTATTATATGGATGAACGAAGGAGGAATCGCCTGATCCATGCTTAAGTACATGATGAATCTGTTCTGTCAAAAAAGCTAAAAACAATATATATCAAATATTATGATATTGATCCATGCATATACTTAGAAATGTCCGTGTATAAAGAGTGTGGATGGATCAAATACTCAACAAAATGACTATTTCAAAAACATATTAACCTAATTAGTTTGTACACACTATAAAATGCTAAATCTTACTAACGTATTCTCAGAATCTATTTATATACTTACACTAACGTCTGTAACTCAAGAACTCAGAATCTATTTATATACTTAAACTAATTTCTATTGACAGCAGTTAATCTATTTATGCATATACTTTGAGACTGAATTCATGCAAGATCAGTTCTATTTAAAAAAACTTAATGTCCAAAATAACTACAAATAGTCGATTTCACCAAAATATGCATTTTTTGTAAAACTGTTCATGTAAAAACCTTAAACATGGAATCTAATGAACAATATAAACAATTATATAAACCTATTCACATAATCATAACACGATCAACAAAATAATTAATTTTATGAAGGAAAATTTCTTCAAGATTATATAAAACCCTAACCTGTTACTGAAGTGTCTGGTAACTCGAGGATGAAGAGATCGGTTGAAAATGAAGATGCCTTCCAAAATCCGTTGAAGACGAAGATCCTTGAACCGATGATTTTCTTTTTCTGGTGTAAAATATGAAAGAGATTGTGAAATATTTTGAAAGGAATTTGAAAAAGTGGGAAATATTTTACTTGAGAACCTTTTCACATCAGTCATCTGTACACACTCTCCCATATTAATTTACACTTTACCACCTCATACTATTAATTAGTATTAGGTACTCGATCAGTATTATTTTAGGTATTTTAATTTTAATGAATGATGTTAGTTAATGATTTAATTAATGATGTTTCATTCATAATGAAAGTGTTTTGGCTTCAAATTATGTGTTTAATTGTTGACAACAAGATGTAGGCGGGTCACGCGCTTCACGGATAAGAAGTGTTTGCAAGTGTTTCAATGAGTATTCATTATGCATTCACCATTCACGGGAGAGCATTGTATGTTCCAAAAAATACCATCATTCATCGATGGCCATATGATAAAGTTCAATTACATGACAAACTATTCCACAATTATAAAGCTACCATAAGTTTTATCCTAAAGTGTTTAAAAATTACATAACCATCAAAATACAAAAGATACCAAATCTAAATAAATCATTCAACCGGGTGAGTTCCATCTAGGGTCATGAAAAACCTCAGATCGTCGCGGCCGAACCCAATCCAACACCTGTGTTCCAGATAGGAGCCATTTGTATTCACAAACTTACACCAGCCTCCAGAAATGAACAATTTCTTCCTTCTTAGACCTTTGGTCTGCTTCAACCACCATATATGAGTTTTTTCATTGAGATCGAGACATTCATATTTGCAATCTGCCTTTAGTTCCGGGATATCATTAAACTCCATAGGCAACCTCTAAATCACATTGGCATTATATTTGTTAAACAATTTATAATTATTTGTCAATAATATGGATATAAAAAAACTGAATTTGTCAAATACTGGATCAAAAAGTAGTGTGTGAGAATCACTTTCCCTTTTCAGCAGTACATTAGTCAAATACTGATCATTGACCCTCATGTTAGCAATGCATTGAGTCACAATTCCATAATCAGACCATAGAGATCATAGTTATTTCTCTCAGGAACAAGCAGAGAAAAAGCATTGTCGCTTTCAAAATGCTTGTTGCCGAAGAGAAAGAACTCTTATGTGAAATGTCCCGTTCTTATTGATTAAAAACGTTCCATATTAATTGATTTCGTTGCGAGGTTTTGACCTCTATATGAGACGTTTTTCAAATACTGCATTCATTTTAAAACAAACCATAACCTTTATTTCATCAATAAAGGTTTAAAAAGCTTTACGTAGATTATCAAATAATGATAATCTAAAATATCCTGTTTACACACAACCATTACATAATGGTTTACAATACAAATATGTTACAACAAAATAAGTTTCTTGAAATGCAGTTTTTATACAATATCATACAAGCATGGACTCCAAATCTCGTCCTTATTTAAGTATGCGACAGCGGAAGCTCTTAATAATCACCTGAGAATAAACATGCTTAAAACGTCAACAAAAATGTTGGTGAGTTATAGGTTTAACCTATATATATCAAATCATAATAATAGACCACAAGATTTCATATTTCAATACACATCCCATACATAGAGATAAAAATCATTCATATGGTGAACACCTGGTAACCGACATTAACAAGATGCATATATAAGAATATCCCCATCATTCCGGGACACCCTTCGGATATGATATAAATTTCGAAGTACTAAAGCATCCGGTACTTTGGATGGGGTTTGTTAAGCCCAATAGATCTATCTTTAGGATTCGCGTCAATTAGGGTGTCTGTTCCCTAATTCTTAGATTACCAGACTTAATAAAAAGGGGCATATTCGATTTCGATAATTCAACCATAGAATGTAGTTTCACGTACTTGTGTCTATTTTGTAAATCATTTATAAAACCTGCATGTATTCTCATCCCAAAAATATTAGATTTTAAAAGTGGGACTATAACTCACTTTCACAGATTTTTTACTTCGTCGGGAAGTAAGACTTGGCCACTGGTTGATTCACGAACCTATAACAATATATACATATATATCAAAGTATGTTCAAAATATATTTACAACACTTTTAATATATTTTGATGTTTTAAGTTTATTAAGTCAGCTGTCCTCGTTAGTAACCTACAACTAGTTGTCCAAAGTTAGATGTACAGAAATAAATCGATAAATATTATCTTGAATCAATCCATGACCCAGTGTATACGTATCTCAGTATTGATCACAACTCAAACTATATATATTTTGGAATCAACCTCAACCCTGTATAGCTAACTCCAACATTCACATATAGAGTGTCTATGGTTGTTCCGAAATATATATAGATGTGTCGACATGATAGGTCGAAACATTGTATACGTGTCTATGGTATCTCAAGATTACATAATATACAATACAAGTTGATTAAGTTATGGTTGGAATAGATTTGTTACCAATTTTCACGTAGCTAAAATGAGAAAAATTATAACCTACTGTAAGAAACAAAGATTTCTTGAGGTTGGATGATCACCTTACAAGATTGGAAGTGAGCTAGCAAACTTGAAAGTATTCTTGATTTTATGAAACTAGAACTTTTGAAATTTATGAAGAACACTTAGAACTTGAAGATAGAACTTGAGAGAGATCAATTAGATGAAGAAAATTGAAGAATGAAAGTGTTTGTAGGTGTTTTTGGTCACTGGTGTATGGATTAGATATAAAGGATATGTAATTTTGTTTTCATGTAAATAAGTCATGAATGATTACTCATATTTTTGTAATTTTATGAGATATTTCATGCTAGTTGCCAAATGATGGTTCCCACATGTGTTAGGTGACTCACATGGGCTACTAAGATCTGATCATTGGAGTGTATATACCAATAGTACATACATCTAAAAGCTGTGTATTGTACGAGTACGAATACGGGTGCATACGAGTAGAATTGTTGATGAAACTGAATGAGGATGTAATTGTAAGCATTTTTGTTAAGTAGAAGTATTTTGATAAGTGTCTTGAAGTCTTTCAAAAGTGTATGAATACATATTAAAACACTACATGTATATACATTTTAACTGAGTCGTTAAGTCATCGTTAGCCGTTACATGTAAGTGTTGTTTTGAAACCTTTAGGTTAATGATCTTGTTAAATGTTGTTAACCCAATGTTTATAATATCAAATGAGATTTTAAATTATTATATTATCATGATATTATGATGTACGAATATCTCTTAATATGATATATATACATTAAATGTCGTTACAACGATAATCGTTACATATATGTCTCGTTTAAAAATCATTAAGTTAGTAGTCTTGTTTTTACATATGTAGTTCATTGTTAATATACTTAATGATATGTTTACTTATCATAGTATCATGTTAACTATATATATATCCATATATATGTCATCATATAGTTTTTACAAGTTTTAACGTTCGTGAATAACCGGTCAACTTGGGTGGTCAATTGTCTATATGAAACATATTTCAATTAATCAAGTCTTAACAAGTTTGATTGCTTAGCATGTTGGAAACATTTAATCATGTAAATATCAATCTCAATTAATATATATAAACATGGAAAAGTTCGGGTCACTACAGTACCTACCCGTTAAATAAATTTCGTCCCGAAATTTTAAGCTGTTGAAGGTGTTGACGAATCTTCTGGAAATAGATGCGGGTATTTCTTCTTCATCTGATCTTCACGCTCCCAGGTGTACTCGGGTCCTCTACGAGCATTCCATCGAACCTTAACAATTGGTATCTTATTTTGCTTAAGTCTTTTAACCTCACGATCCATTATTTCGACGGGTTCTTCGATGAATTGAAGTTTTTCGTTGATTTGGATTTCATCTAACGAAATAGTGAGATCTTCTTTAGCAAAACATTTCTTCAAATTCGAGACGTGGAAAGTGTTATGTACAGCCGCGAGTTGTTGAGGTAACTCAAGTCGGTAAGCTACTGGTCCGACACGATCAATAATCTTGAATGGTCCAATATACCTTGGATTTAATTTCCCTCGTTTACCAAATCGAACGACGCCTTTCCAAGGTGAAACTTTAAGCATGACCATCTCTCCAATTTCAAATTCTATATCTTTTCTTTTAATGTCAGCGTAGCTCTTTTGTCGACTTTGGGCGGTTTTCAACCGTTGTTGAATTTGGATGATCTTCTCGGTAGTTTCTTGTATAATCTCCGGACCCGTAATCTGTCTATCCCCCACTTCACTCCAACAAATCGGAGACCTGCACTTTCTACCATAAAGTGCTTCAAACGGCGCCATCTCAATGCTTGAATGGTAGCCGTTGTTGTAGGAAAATTCTGCTAACGGTAGATGTCGATCCCAACTGTTTTCGAAATCAATAACACATGCTCGTAGCATGTCTTCAAGCGTTTGTATCGTCCTTTCGCTCTGCCCATCAGTTTGTGAATGATAGGCAGTACTCATGTCTAGACGAGTTCCTAAACCTTGCTGTAATGTCTGCCAGAATCTTGAAATAAATCTGCCATCTGTAACATCCCGCGTTTTTCCGTTAAATTTATTTTTAACACTATCTTTTTTTTTAATAATATCTTTTGTTATTTATATTCATAGTTTCCGTCGACTAACGTTCATAATATTCTCTTTATTTAATTATAACATCACTCGTTTACTCGAGCGTTTTTAAAATATTCGTTTGGTTAATTCCCGCACCCGCTTTGAAACTTGAGGGACCGAGGTTGCCAAGTGGGCAAACTAGTTGACTAGGTCAACTAGTCAACCCACCTCATCTACCCATTCACTTCCACTCATCTCCTTCTCTCCTTTCTCATCTTCCATTTTTGAACTTAAACACCCAACTCACAAATTCATCATCTAAATCCGATTAGAGAAGCAAACATCAAAACAAATTACATTTTCGTAATCCTCTCTTCATCCTCTTCGATTTGGTACCAATTTCATAGATTGGGGTAAAGTTTCTAAAAACTCTAGATTTCTCTAAATTCATTTTATATACTTGAAATGGTGTTAGTTAGTGTCTATGGCTCGTGTCTAGCATGAATACATGTTTTGTTTGCTCGATTTGTTGTTTTGAGTAACTAGTTTGAACATTTGAAATGGGTGTGCTTAATCTTGAGTTTTGGGTGATTAAATGTTGTTAAATTGTTAAAGTTCATGTTTTAATTGTGTTACTAGTATCACTAGCTTCAATTTGATGTGTAGGTTGCTTGAGAAAACTCCATAAACTCGATTATTGGTTTTGGTAGATTTGGGTTAGGGTTTGATGAACTTGAAATGGAATTTTGATGCTTTGAATGCCATGAAATGTTATTAGTTAGTGATTAGTTGTATTGTATGTTTCATTACCTTCAAAACAGCATATCATATGTGTGAATTGGATTCCCGAAACTTAAAATGCATTTGATGAACTTGAACTATGAAAATAAACCTTTATTGATCAATTGACGAGTTTTCGGTTATTGTAATTGATGTTTTTGCTTGGTGAAAAGTAGTTAGTTGTATTCTTTGTCAAAATACCTTTCCAACAATATAAGATACTTGTTTTGGATGTTTACGGTTTAGGATTTATGGGTATTTGAAGTTGGATTCGTGCTTGAGTGTGAAAACTGCCAGAATTCTCTGCACAGGTAATGGCGCGGCGCGCCATATACCCGCGCGGCGCGCCAAATTGGTCTGTCCAACTTTGTCAATTTTTGAATAATGTTTGCTATGCTACGCACCTCCAATTCACATGTAACTTGTTCTAACATGCTCATATATGATTAAAAACCTCAGAAAAATAGTTCGGGACCCGACCCGAACGTGTTGACTTTTCGTTGACTTTGACCGATCGAAGTTCGACTTTTTGTCAAACTTAACCAAATGATTGTGCAATCTTCCTAACATGTTTCTATACTCGTATCTTGCATGAAACTTGACAAATTGATTCACATGCTATTTATTCGAGTCGTAACGAGCCATAGGACTAATTGAACGCATTTCACCCGACCTTGTGTCGTAACCGGTTAATTGATACAACTTACTTGTTTAGGTCAAGGCTAAGCAACTTTCATGCACACGTTTACTTTGTGAAGTACTTTTATACTCGTGCACTCGAGGTGAGATCATAGTCCCACCTTTGCAAATACTTTTATACTTTAAATCGTGGGCTGAGAAACATATACTTTATATACATTTTATACGGTTTATACTTTCATACTTTGAACACAAATATGAATACAAAGAGCAAAGAAACATACGAGTTAGAACAAAAATCCTCAAGTTCAATTACCATTAGTTACACTTGTAGGGTGTGAGCGAGAATTTATGTTGTGTGGCTATACGGGATTGACGAACCCTCGTCTGATGGATGAAACGTATTTTCAGTGTATAGTGTAGGTTCTAACACTATTATGCAGAGGTAAGATTCAGTTAAGTTTTGGTAATTGGGTGCTCGTGATACAGACAACATCTTTTGCGATGTATACGCTTGATATTCACTTTATACAAAATCTTACGGTTTACAAATAACATCTTTTGAGATGTATACTTTTTGATACAAACACATCTTTAGAGATGTATACGCTTGATACTAAACCTTGTGATTCAAAAACATACTTTTACAAATACATTTATGATCTCACCAACGTTTTTCGTTGACAGTTTTCTACATGTTTTCTCAGGTTCATACTTGGCTACTTGATACATGCTTCCGCACTCTTTGATTACTTGATTGGAGTCAACCATGCATGCATACGCTAGGGATAGCACTTTTGGATTCAAACTTTTGTTTACATACTTACGCTATTTATAGCAACTGTGTTTTTAAACTAATTATGTCGCAAGTTATTTCATTTATACTTTATGACTTTTGTAAACTTAGACTTGTTATCGAACGGTTTTGTAAACTAAACTTGCAAGTCTTGTACCTTTCAAATGAATGCGACATAATTTTGGTCAAACGAGTCTCATATAGGGACTACGACCACGCAACGGGACCTAAGTTAACGGCGCCGTCAATAACGGTTTTGGTTGGGTCGTTACAAGTGGTATCAGAGCGTTGGTTGTAGGGAACTAGGATATGCATTAGTGTGTCTGACAGAGTCGTTAGGACGCATTAGTGAATCTAGACTACAACCGGATAGTTAACCATTGCATTCTGACATACATTTGCTATAGATAGCACTTACTTGACTACTTGTGCATTATACTTGAATCATTCTTAGGCAAACTTCTTAATGGTACCAAGTTTTCATCTTACGAACTCGTATTCCGCCACTTTTTGGTAACACACGTAAATTCATGATTCATACACGTATGGATGACGAAGACTTCATTAGTCACACTTGTTCGGGAACTCTGTCTCCCGGATTGTTATTTGCCACCGTTTCAACTTACTATCGGTTTCCCACTGGTGTTTCTTACTATCTACTTTTTGGTGTTACTACCATCACTACTCTAGGTGAGTATCGTCATCAACATTTATCACTACGGTTGCGTGCTACTCGTTATCATGACTCGTTACTCTTTTCATACCTGAATACCTTATTGTCTGACTCGAACCACATTGACGTGAACAATCATTTATACACTTCCCTCGGGGAACGCTTCTTTATAGTTGCACTAATTTTTTCGATTCAATACGAGTCACGTTAGAGACGTTGTTACACTTTGTTTATTTTAAACTTCACGATTACACGAACTTGAATCTATAGAGTGATGTTGGAATGGAGGTATGAGTTAGCGTAATATAACGACACTCGATCAACGTGGTTATATTACGGTAAGACATACCAAAGTTCTAGTGACACGTGATGGTGGTTAGACTCGATCAACCTAAACACCACCATGAGCCATGTACATGACTTCATCTATTCATGTTGGACATCTGAAAACTCCGAGAATATTGATAACAACCATACCGGGGACACACCTTCGATTTTTATCGAACTATACTTATGCTTCTGAATGAATTACCGATTCCTTTCGACTTCAGCCGTATGTTACACGTGTATACTATCTCGTCCTCGCACAGTCTTATTGACTAACTACAATTTACTCGTTATGCTCGTATCGAGGCGGAAACTTCTCTCGCCTTACACTCGTAATTCTGGTTCAGGAAATCTTTTATTTTAAATTCTCAATGGAGAGAGACTCTTCACGTTATACTAGTATTCGCCTCGAGGGTGAATAGTCTCGACGAACGTATTTGGAAACCGATAAATCTTCCGCGACGCGAATTTTTCTTGAGAAACTTGTCCTAACAAACTTGTTCAAATATACCTTACGGAATGTACTTTGTTTCGGATCGAGACCCTCGTTTCACTTCTAGATTTCGGAGTGCCTTACAAAAAGCCTCGGGACCACGTTTAAACATGAGTACCACGCATCAACCATAAACCGACGAACAAAGCAAATGTACGATTCAAACCTTGGAAACCGTAATACGAGCTTGTGTTATCAACTCCAAATTTACTTGAGAAGAGTATTTTCCTTTAGCCGAATTCTCTTACTACAATGATTTTCATTCTAGTTTTAACGTCACACCTTTTGAAATCTTATGTGACCGGAAACGTCATTCTCCTTTTGTAGAACCAAGTTAATGATAATCAAACCACCGAACCCTAGCTAATTCATGGAACAACCAAGAAACTTCTTTAACCTCAGAAAGGCTCGAGACGACCGTAGTCGCCAAAGGAGCCATGCCACTGTTAGACGTAAACTTTTCAAATTCCATGTGGAAAACCGCGTAACGTTAAAAGTCGCACCTTGAAAAGGTGTAGTCCGTTTCGGAAACGTAGAAAGCTAAATCCGCGATATTTTTAGTCCTTTTGAAATTTTGGGGTGTGTTGTGCCCGTTGCTTACCGTTTCGAACTTCCAACTCAAACAAATTCCGTTCATCCTACATTCTATGTATCAACTTAAAGGCGTGTCTTGCGAGACAAGAACTTGTTATCCTCTTCGATGAACTTACTATCAACGATAAACCTCACTTCCAAGGAGGACCGGTTGAAGCTATAAATCGTGGAACCAACTTTAAAACCAACGTAAAATCGCGACTGTCGAGGTTCGTTGAAATACCCGAGGGAGTACCTTCACTTATTCGTAGAACCGACAACGCAAGATCTCGAGGAAGAAACAATGACTACTACTTCCAACTAAATTTCGGGACGAAATTTCTTTTAAGGTGTAGGTAATGTAACATCCCGCGTTTTTCCGTTAAATTTATTTTTAACACTATATTTTTTTTTAATAATATCTTTTGTTATTTATATTCATAGTTTCCGTCGACTAACGTTCATAATATTCTCTTTATTTAATTATAACATCACTCGTTTACTCGAGCGTTTTTAAAATATTCGTTTGGTTAATTCCCGCACCCGCTTTGAAACTTGAGGGACCGAGGTTGCCAAGTGGGCAAACTAGTTGACTAGGTCAACTAGTCAACCCACCTCATCTACCCATTCACTTCCACTCATCTCCTTCTCTCCTTTCTCATCTTCCATTTTTGAACTTAAACACCCAACTCACAAATTCATCATCTAAATCCGATTGGAGAAGCAAACATCAAAACAAATTACATTTTCGTGATCCTCTCTTCATCCTCTTCGATTTGGTACCAATTTCATAGCTTGGGGTAAAGTTTCTAAAAACTCTAGATTTCTCTAAATTCATTTTATATACTTGAAATGGTGTTAGTTAGTGTCTATGGCTCGTGTCTAGCATGAATACATGTTTTGTTTGCTCGATTTGTTGTTTTGAGTAACTAGTTTGAACATTTGAAATAGGTTTGCTTAATCTTGAGTTTTGGGTGATTAAATGTTGTTAAATTATTAAAGTTCATGTTTTAATTGTGTTACTAGTATCACTAGCTTCAATTTGATGTGTAGGTTGCTTGAGAAAACTCCATAAACTCGATTATTGGTTTTGGTGGATTTGGGTTAGGGTTTGATGAACTTGAAATGGAATTTTGATGCTTTGAATGCCATGAAATGTTATTAGTTAGTGATTAGTTGTATTGTATGTTTCATTACCTTCAAAACGGCATATCATATGTGTGAATTGGATTCCCGAAACTTAAAATGCATTTGATGAACTTGAACTTTGAAAATAAACCTTTATTGATCAATTGACGAGTTTTCAGTTATTGTAATTTGTAGTGACCCGAACTTTTCCATGTTTATATATATTAATTGAGATTGATATTTACATGATTAAATGTTCCCAACATGTTAAGCAATCAAACTTGTTAAGACTTGATTAATTGAAATATGTTTCATATAGACAATTGACCACCCAAGTTGACCGGTGATTCACGAACGTTAAAACTTGTAAAAACTATATGATGACATATATATGGTTATATATATAGTTAACATGATATTATGATAAGTAAACATATCATTAAGTATATTAACAATGAACTACATATGTAAAAACAAGACTACTAACTTAATGATTTTGAAACGAGACATATATGTAACGATTATCGTTGTAACGACATTTAATGTATATATATCATATTAAGAGATATTCGTACATCATAATATCATGATAATATAATAATTTAAAATCTCTTTTGATATTATAAACATTGGGTTAACAACATATAACAAGATCGTTAACCTAAAGGTTTCAAAACAATATTTACATGTAACGACTAACGATGACTTAACGACTCAGTTAAAATGTATATACATGTAGTGTTTTAATATGTATTCATACACTTTTGAAAGACTTCAAGACACTTATCAAAATACTTCTACTTAACAAAAATGCTTACAATTACATCCTCGTTCAGTTTCATCAACAATTCTACTCGTATGCACCCGTATTCGTACTCGTACAATACACAGCTTTTAGATGTATGTACTATTGGCATATACACTCCAATGATCAGCTCTTAGCAGCCCATGTGAGTCACCTAACACATGTGGGAACCATCATTTGGCAACTAGCATGAAATATCTCATAAAATTACAAAAATATGAGTAATCATTCATGACTTATTTACATGAAAACAAAATTACATATCCTTTATATCTAATCCATACACCAACGACCAAAAACACCTACAAACACTTTCATTCTTCAATTTTCTTCATCTAATTGATCTCTCTCAAGTTCTATCTTCAAGTTCTAAGTGTTCTTCATAAATTTCAAAAGTTCTAGTTTCATAAAATCAAGAATACTTTCAAGTTTGCTAGCTCACTTCCAATCTTGTAAGGTGATCATCCAACCTCAAGAAATCTTTGTTTCTTACAGTAGGTTATCATTCTAATACAAGGTAATAATCATATTCAAACTTTGGTTCAATTTCTATAACTATAACAATCTTATTTCAAGTGATGATCTTACTTGAACTTGTTTTCGTGTCATGATTCTGCTTCAAGAACTTCGAGCCATCCAAGGATCCGTTGAAGCTAGATCCATTTTTCTCTTTTCCAGTAGGTTTATCCAGGGAACTTAAGGTAGTAATGATGTTCATAACATCATTCGATTCATACATATAAAGCTATCTTATTCGAAGGTTTAAACTTGTAATCACTAGAACATAGTTTAGTTAATTCTAAACTTGTTCGCAAACAAAAGTTAATCCTTCTAACTTGACTTTTAAAATCAACTAAACACATGTTCTATATCTATATGATATGCTAACTTAATGATTTAAAACCTGAAAACACGAAAAACACCGTAAAACCGGATTTACGCCGTCGTAGTAACACCGCGGGCTGTTTTGGGTTAGTTAATTAAAAACTATGATAAACTTTGATTTAAAAGTTGTTATTCTGAGAAAATGATTTTTATTATGAACATGAAACTATATCCAAAAATTATGGTTAAACTCAAAGTGGAAGTATGTTTTCTAAAATGGTCATCTAGACGTCGTTCTTTCGACTGAAATGACTACCTTTACAAAAACGACTTGTAACTTATTTTTCCGACTATAAACCTATACTTTTTCTGTTTAGATTCATAAAATAGAGTTCAATATGAAACCATAGCAATTTGATTCACTCAAAACGGATTTAAAATGAAGAAGTTATGGGTAAAACAAGATTGGATAATTTTTCTCATTTTAGCTACGTGAAAATTGGTAACAAATCTATTCCAACCATAACTTAATCAACTTGTATTGTATATTATGTAATCTTGAGATACCATAGACACGTATACAATGTTTCGACCTATCATGTCGACACATCTATATATATTTCGGAACAACCATAGACACTCTATATGTGAATGTTGGAGTTAGCTATACAGGGTTGAGGTTGATTCCAAAATATATATAGTTTGAGTTGTGATCAATACTGAGATACGTATACACTGGGTCGTGGATTGATTCAAGATAATATTTATCGATTTATTTCTGTACATCTAACTGTGGACAACTAGTTGTAGGTTACTAACGAGGACAGCTGACTTAATAAACTTAAAACACCAAAATATATTAAAAGTGTTGTAAATATATTTTGAACATACTTTGATATATATGTATATATTGTTATAGGTTTGTGAATCAACCAGTGGCCAAGTCTTACTTCCCGACGAAGTAAAAATCTGTGAAAGTGAGTTATAGTCCCACTTTTAAAATCTAATATTTTTGGGATGAGAATACATGCAGGTTTTATAAATGATTTACAAAATAGACACAAGTACGTGAAACTACATTCTATGGTTGAATTATCGAAATCGAATATGCCCCTTTTTATTAAGTCTGGTAATCTAAGAATTAGGGAACAGACACCCTAATTGACACGAATCCTAAAGATAGATCTATTGGGCTTAACAAACCCCATCCAAAGTACCGGATGCTTTAGTACTTCGAAATTTATATCATATCCGAAGGGTGTCCCGGAATGATGGGGATATTCTTATATATGCATCTTGTTAATGTCGGTTACCAGGTGTTCACCATATGAATGATTTTTATCTCTATGTATGGGATGTGTATTGAAATATGAAATCTTGTGGTCTATTATTATGATTTGATATATATATAGGTTAAACCTATAACTCACCAACATTTTTGTTGACGTTTTAAGCATGTTTATTCTCAGGTGATTATTAAGAGCTTCCGCTGTCGCATACTTAAATAAGGACGAGATTTGGAGTCCATGCTTGTATGATATTGTGTAAAAACTGCATTCAAGAAACTTATTTTTGTTGTAACATATTTGTATTGTAAACCATTATGTAATGGTTGTGTGTAAACAGGATATTTTAGATTATCATTATTTTATAATCTACGTAAAGCTTTTTAAACCTTTATTGATGAAATAAAGGTTATGGTTTGTTTTAAAATGAATGCAGTCTTTGAAAAACGTCTCATATAGAGGTCAAAACCTCGCAACGAAATCAATTAATATGGAACGTTTTTAATCAATAAGAACGGGACATTTCAGTTGGTATCCGAGCGTTGGTCTTAGAGAACCAGAAAATTTGCATTAGTGTGTCTTATCGAGTTTGTTAGGATGCATTAGTGAGTCTGGACTTCGACCGTGTTTTCTTTAAAAATGATTGCTTAACATTTTTGTTGGAAACTATATATTTTTAACATATGAATATTATGTGATATATTAATCTCTTAACGTGTTTGATATTATGTGATAGATGTCTACCTCTAGAACAAGTCCCATTGACTCACCTAATAATAATGAAGAGTCAAATGTAAATTGGAATGATTTGTGGACTGATTCACAAGTTCCCGAAGAGGAACCGGAAGAAGAGTCGGAACCGGAAGAAGAATCGGAACCGGAAGAAGAATCGGAACCGGATGAAGAAATAGAATCGGTGGGGGAAATAATAAAACGGTTAAGTAAAAGAAAATCCTCAACCAACCGACCAAAGTTAATTATGGTCAATGGTGTTTCCGCCAAGGAAGCAAAATATTGGGAGGATTACCAATTCTCCGATGAATCGGATTCCGACGAGAATTCCGATGATGTTATAGAAATTACCCCAACTGAATTTAAAAAGGCAAAAGAAAATAATAAGGGAAAGGGCATAAAAATAGAGAAATCTAATTCCAACCCCGATGAACTTTATATGTATCGTCAACCCCCGAAGTCCTTAAGTTGTAACAATGACCCGGGAACCTCTAAACCACCAGGTTTTTCTAAACCAATGTGGACAACGACGGCTCGTATTAGGGGAACATCATATATCCCTAGAAACTTGGCAAAACGAACCAAAACTGAAGAAGAAGAAACGAGCGAGTCGGAATAAGATAGTTGTATTCGTGTGGTGTAATATATGTAATATAGTGTTCTTATGCTTTATGATATATGTAAAAATTGCTTGTATTAATAAGTATTTTTTTATGAAACTAACTCTTGTCTATTTTACAGTTTAAAAACACAAAATGGATAGACAACCCAATATTTTAAGAGACCTACCCGGAGACATGATTGATGAAATCTTGTCTAGAGTCGGCCAGAATTCTTCGGCACAACAATTTAAGGCGAGATCAGTTTGTAAGACATTCGAAGAACGTTCCAAGAATGTCTTGGTTTATAAGAGACTTTCGTTTGAAAGATGGGGGATATCACATTGGGAAACCCATAAGTTACGATGTGTTTACTTTGACGCATATATTGCGGGGAACCCAAATGCTATTTTACGCAACGGGTTAAGAAATTATTTTGACTCAATATATCCGAATATTGGACTTCGTGATTTAGAAAAAGCGGCTAACATGCAACATAAAGAAGCATGTTATGCTTACGGATTAGTAATGTTCGCTTCTCACCAAAGTGAGAACAAGAACATCGGGCTACAACTATTAAACAAAACGTTTCCACAAGTGACGGAGTCGGTAATTGGGGTAAGAAATGAGGTTTTTAGATTATTACGGGACTGTTGGACAATACGTAACCCTGTCCCTTTGATGATGTTACAACACGCTGTCTTATCAATGGCCATAACGGTTATGTTGCACAAGACCAAGGATGGGAAGTAGTCCTAGTAAAACCAGAATGCATGACTTGTTTCTGGACGTATGAATTACGTGTCTTTATTGCCTTTGCCGAACGACTTGTGTACTAGCTAGAATTGTCTTCACAACTATCTTGCATCAAAGTTATTGTGTGCTATATTTCATGCTTTATGTAAAATAAGCGGTATTGTAAGTTTGTAAAATATTGTATAAAAGTTTGAACGCGAAATATTATTACAATCAGTTTTTCATATAGAATTGTAGTAGTTGAATTGTATATTAGCTACTAAGTATGAACTTAACGGGTAGGTACTACCCGAATTTAAACTTATAAAACGCTAATATGAAGAAAAAGCTTTTATAAATGAGTTCATATTATGCTACAAAATACTATTAACTGCTCTTAATATTCTGTATGATTAACTTGTTCCATTTAACTATTTTGAAGGAAATGGCACCGACTACTCGACACACCGTGAATATGAATGAAGAGGAATTCCGTACTTTTCTAGCTTCAAACATAGCCGCAGTACAGGCTGCGCTACATACCAACAATAACCTTGGATCTAGCAGTACGGGAAATCGTGTAGGATGCACCTACAAAGAATTCACTGCCTGCAAACCTTTGGAATTTGATGGAACTGAAGGACCGATCGGATTGAAACGGTGGACCGAGAAGGTTGAATCGGTGTTTGCCATAAGTAAGTGTACTGAAGAGGACAAAGTGAAGTACGCTACGCATACCTTCACAGGTTCTGCGTTAACATGGTGGAATACCTATCTAGAGCAAGTGGGACAAGATGATGCGTACGCACTACCGTGGTCAGCATTCAAGCACTTGATGAACGAGAAGTACCGTCCCAGAACCGAGGTCAATAAGCTCAAGACAGAACTTAGAGGGTTACGAACCCAAGGATTTGATATTACCACGTACGAAAGACGATTCACAGAATTGTGCCTATTGTGTCCGGGAGCATTCGAAGATGAGGAAGAGAAGATCGACGCGTTTGTGAAAGGATTACCGGAAAGAATCCAAGAAGATATAAGTTCACACGAGCCCTCCTCCATACAACAGGCATGTAGAATGGCTCACAAACTAGTGAACCAGATTGAAGAAAGAATTAAAGAACAGACTGCTGAAGAGGCCAATGTGAAGCAAGTCAAAAGAAAGTGGGAGGAAAACGGTGATAAGAATCACCAATACAACAACAACAGCAATTACAACAATAATCGCAACAATTATCCCAACAATCGCAACATCAATCGCAACTACAACAAACGGCCCAACAACAACAACAACAACAACAACAGCAACTACAACAATCATCCCAACAACAATAATAACCGCAACAACAACAACAATCAGAAGCAGCTATGCCAAAGGTGTGAAAAGAATCACTCGGGGTTCTGCACCAAATTTTGCAACAAGTGTAAAAGAAATGGTCATAGTGCGGCGAAGTGTGAGGTCTACGGACCAGGGGTTAATAGAACGAAAGGAACAAATGGTGTCGGAACGAGTAATGGCGGAGCAAGTAGTGTCGGAGCAAGTTATGCCAATGTAGTTTGTTATAAATGTGGAAAACCAGGCCACATTATTAGAAATTGCCCGAACCAGGAGAACACGAATGGACAAGGCCGTGGAAGAGTTTTCAATATTAATGCGGTAGAGGCACAGGAAGACCCGGAGCTTGTTACGGGTACGTTTCTTATTGACAATAAATCTGCTTACGTTTTATTTGATTCGGGTGCGGATAGAAGCTATATGAGTAGAGATTTTTTTGCTAAATTAAGTTGTCCATTGACGCCTTTGGATAGTAAATTTTTACTCGAATTAGCAAATGGTAAATTAATTTCAGCAGATAATATATGTCGGAATCGAGAAATTAAACTGGTTAGCGAAACATTTAAGATTGATTTGATACCAGTAGAGTTAGGGAGTTTTGATGTGATAATCGGTATGGACTGGTTGAAAGAAGTGAAAACGGAGATCGTTTGTTACAAAAATGCAATTCGCATTATACGAGAAAAAGGAAAACCCTTAATGGTGTACGGAGAAAAGGGCAACACGAAGCTACATCTTATTAGTAATTTGAAGGCACAAAAACTAATAAGAAAAGGTTGCTATGCTGTTCTAGCACACGTCGAGAAAGTACAAACTGAAGAAAAGAGCATCAATGATGTTCCCATTGCAAAAGAATTTCCCGATGTATTTCCGAAAGAATTACCGGGATTACCCCCACATCGATCCGTTGAATTTCAAATAGATCTTGTACCAGGAGCTGCACCAATAGCTCGTGCTCCTTACATACTCGCACCCAGCAAGATGAAAGAACTATAAAGCCAATTACAAGAACTTTTAGAGCGTGGTTTCATTCGACCAAGCACATCACCGTGGGGAGCTCCTGTTTTGTTTGTCAAGAAGAAAGATGGTACATTCAGGTTGTGTATCGACTACCGAGAGTTGAACAAACTTACCATCAAGAACCGCTACCCACTACCGAGAATCAACGACTTATTTGATCAACTACAAGGCTCGTCTGTTTATTCAAAGATTGACTTACGTTCCGGGTATCATCAAATGCGGGTGAAAGAAGATGATGAAATGTCCCGTTCTTATTGATTAAAAACGTTCCATATTAATTGATTTCGTTGCGAGGTTTTGACCTCTATATGAGACGTTTTTCAAAGACTGCATTCATTTTTAAAACAAACCATAACCTTTATTTCATAAATAACGGTTTAAAAAGCTTTACGTAGATTATCAAATAATGATAATCTAAAATATCCTGTTTACACACGACCATTACATAATGGTTTACAATACAAATATGTTACATCGAAATCAGTTTCTTGAATGCAGTTTTTACACAATATCATACAAACATGGACTCCAAATCTTGTCCTTATTTTAGTATGCAACAGCGGAAGCTCTTAATATTCACCTGAGAATAAACATGCTTTAAACGTCAACAAAAATGTTGGTGAGTTATAGGTTTAACCTATATATATCAAATCGTAACAATAGACCACAAGATTTCATATTTCAATACACATCCCATACATAGAGATAAAAATCATTCATATGGTGAACACCTGGTAACCGACAATAACAAGATGCATATATAAGAATATCCCCATCATTCCGGGACACCCTTCGGATATGATATAAATTTCGAAGTACTAAAGCATCCGGTACTTTGGATGGGGTTTGTTAGGCCCAATAGATCTATCTTTAGGATTCGCGTCAATTAGGGTGTCTGTTCCCTAATTCTTAGATTACCAGACTTAATAAAAAGGGGCATATTCGATTTTGATAATTCAACCATAGAATGTAATTTCACGTACTTGTGTCTATTTTGTAAATCATTTATAAAACCTGCATGTATTCTCATCCCAAAAATATTAGATTTTAAAAGTGGGACTATAACTCACTTTCACAGATTTTTACTTCGTCGGGAAGTAAGACTTGGCCACTGTTGATTCACGAACCTATAACAATATATACATATATATTAAAGTATGTTCAAAATATATTTACAACACTTTTAATATATTTTGATGTTTTAAGTTTATTAAGTCAGCTGTCCTCGTTAGTAACCTATAACTAGTTGTCCACAGTTAGATGTACAGAAATAAATCGATAAATATTATCTTGAATCAATCCACGACCCAGTGTATACGTATCTCAGTATTGATCACAACTCAAACTATATATATTTTGGAATCAACCTCAACCCTGTATAGCTAACTCCAACATTCACATATAGAGTGTCTATGGTTGTTCCGAAATATATATAGATGTGTCGACATGATAGGTCGAAACATTGTATACGTGTCTATGGTATCTCAAGATTACATAATATACAATACAAGTTGATTAAGTTATGGTTGGAATAGATTTGTTACCAATTTTCACGTAGCTAAAATGAGAAAAATTATCCAATCTTGTTTTACCCATAACTTCTTCATTTTAAATCCGTTTTGAGTGAATCAAATTGCTATGATTTCATATTGAACTCTATTTTATGAATCTAAACAGAAAAAGTATAGGTTTATAGTCGGAAAAATAAGTTACAAGTCGTTTTTGTAAAGGTAGTCATTTCAGTCGAACGAACGACGTCTAGATGACCATTTTAGAAAATATACTTCCACTTTGAGTTTAACCATAATTTTTGGATATAGTTTCATGTTCATAATAAAAATCATTTTCTCAGAATAACAACTTTTAAATCAAAGTTTATCATAGTTTTTAATTAACTAACCCAAAACAGCCCGCGGTGTTACTACGACGGCGTAAATCCGGTTTTACGGTGTTTTTCGTGTTTCCAGGTTTTAAATCATTAAGTTAGCATATCATATAGATATAGAACATGTGTTTAGTTGATTTTAAAAGTCAAGTTAGAAGGATTAACTTTTGTTTGCGAACAAGTTTAGAATTAACTAAACTATGTTCTAGTGATTACAAGTTTAAACCTTCGAATAAGATAGCTTTATATGTATGAATCGAATGATGTTATGAACATCATTACTACCTTAATTTCCTTGGATAAACCTACTGGAAAAGAGAAAAATGGATCTAGCTTCAATGGATCCTTGGATGGCTCGAAGTTCTTGAAGCAGAATCATGACACGAAAACAAGTTCAAGTAAGATCATCACTTGAAATAAGATTGTTATAGTTATAGAAATTGAACCAAAGTTTGAATATGATTATTACCTTGTATTAGAATGATAACCTACTGTAATAAACAAAGATTTCTTGAGGTTGGATGATCACCTTACAAGATTGGAAGTGAGCTAGCAAACTTGAAAGTATTCTTGATTTTATGAAACTAGAACTTTTGGAATTTATGAAGAACACTTAGAACTTGAAGATAGAACTTGAGAGAGATCAATTAGATGAAGAAAATTGAAGAATGAAAGTGTTTGTAGGTGTTTTTGGTCGTTGGTGTATGGATTAGATATAAAGGATATGTAATTTTGTTTTCATGTAAATAAGTCATGAATGATTACTCATATTTTTGTAATTTTATGAGATATTTCATGCTAGTTGCCAAATGATGGTTCCCACATGTGTTAGGTGACTCACATGGGCTGCTAAGAGCTGATCATTAGAGTGTATATACCAATAGTACATACATCTAAAAGCTGTGTATTGTACGAGTACGAATACGGGTGCATACGAGTAGAATTGTTGATGAAACTGAACGAGGATGTAATTGTAAGCATTTTTGTTAAGTAGAAGTATTTTGATAAGTGTATTGAAGTCTTTCAAAATTGTATAAATACATATTAAAACACTACATGTATATACATTTTAACTGAGTCGTTAAGTCATCGTTAGTCGTTACATGTAAGTGTTGTTTTGAAACCTTTAGGTTAACGATCTTGTTAAATGTTGTTAACTCAATGTTTATAATATCAAATGAGATTTTAAATTATTATATTATCATGATATTATCATGTATGAATATCTCTTAATATGATATATATACATTAAATGTCTTTACAACGATAATCGTTACATATATGTCTCGTTTAAAAATCATTAAGTTAGTAGTCTTGTTTTTACATATGTAGTTCATTGTTAATATACTTTATGATATGTTTTATTATCATAGTATCATGTTAACTATATATATATATATCCATATATATGTCATCATATAGTTTTTACAAGTTTTAACGTTCGTGAATCACCGATCAACTTGGGTGGTCAATTGTCTATATGAAACATATTTCAATTAATCAAGTCTTAACAAGTTTGATTGCTTAACATATTGGAAACATTTAATCATGTAAATATCAATCTCAATTAATATATATAAACATGGAAAAGTTCGGGTCACTACAGTACCTACCCGTTAAATAAATTTCGTCCCGAAATTTTAAGCTGTTGAAGGTGTTGACGAATCTTCTGGAAATAGATGCGGGTATTTCTTCTTCATCTGATCTTCACGCTCCCAGGTGAACTCGGGTCCTCTACGAGCATTCCATCGAACCTTAACAATTGGTATCTTGTTTTGCTTAAGTCTTTTAACCTCACGATCCATTATTTCGACGGGTTCTTCGATGAATTGAAGTTTTTCGTTGATTTGGATTTCATCTAACGGAATAGTGAGATCTTCTTTAGCAAAACATTTCTTTAAATTCGAGACGTGGAAAGTGTTATGTACAGCCGCGAGTTGTTGAGGTAACTCTAGTCGGTAAGCTACTGGTCCGACACGATCAATAATCTTGAATGGTCCAATATACCTTGGATTTAATTTCCCTCGTTTACCAAATCGAACAACGCCTTTCCAAGGTGCAACTTTAAGCATGACCATCTCTCCAATTTCAAATTCTATATCTTTTCTTTTAATGTCAGCGTAGCTCTTTTGTCGACTTTGGGCGGTTTTCAACCGTTGTTGAATTTGGATGATCTTCTCGGTAGTTTCTTGTATAATCTCCGGACCCGTAATCTGTCTATCCCCCACTTTACTCCAACAAATCGGAGACCTGCACTTTCTACCATAAAGTGCTTCAAACGGCGCCATCTCAATGCTTGAATGGTAGCTGTTGTTGTAGGAAAATTCTGCTAACGGTAGATGTCGATCCCAACTGTTTCCAAAATCAATAACACATGCTCGTAGCATGTCTTCAAGCGTTTGTATCGTCCTTTCGCTCTGCCCATCAGTTTGTGGATGATAGGCAGTACTCATGTCTAGACGAGTTCCTAATGCTTGCTGTAATGTCTGCCAGAATCTTGAAATAAATCTGCCATCCCTATCAGAGATAATAGAGATTGGTATTCCATGTCTGGAGACGACTTCCTTCAAATACAGTCGTGCTAACTTCTCCATCTTGTCATCTTCTCTTATTGGTAGGAAGTGTGCTGATTTGGTGAGACGATCAACTATTACCCAAATAGTATCAAAACCACTTGCAGTCCTTGGCAATTTAGTGATGAAATCCATGGTAATGTTTTCCCATTTCCATTCCGGGATTTCGGGTTGTTGAAGTAGACCTGATGGTTTCTGATGCTCAGCTTTGACCTTAGAACACGTCAAACATTCTCCTACGTATTTAGCAACATCGGCTTTCATACCCGGCCACCAAAAATGTTTCTTGAGATCCTTGTACATCTTCCCCGTTCCAGGATGTATTGAGTATCTGGTTTTATGAGCTTCTCTAAGTACCATTTCTCTCATATCTCCAAATTTTGGTACCCAAATCCTTTCAGCCCTATACCGGGTTCCGTCTTCCCGAATATTAAGATGCTTCTCCGATCCTTTGGGTATTTCATCCTTTAAATTTCCCTCTTTTAAAACTCCTTGTTGCGCCTCCTTTATTTGAGTAGTAATGTTATTATGAATCATTATATTCATAGATTTTACTCGAATGGGTTCTCTGTCCTTCCTGCTCAAGGCATCGGCTACCACATTTGCCTTCCCCGGGTGGTAACGAATCTCAAAGTCGTAATCATTCAATAATTCAATCCACCTACGCTGCCTCATATTCAGTTGTTTCTGATTAAATATGTGTTGAAGACTTTTGTGGTCGGTATATATAATACTTTTGACCCCATATAAGTAGTGCCTCCAAGTCTTTAATGCAAAAACAACCGCGCCTAATTCCAAATCATGCGTCGTATAATTTTGTTCGTGAATCTTCAATTGTCTAGACGCATAAGAAATCACCTTCGTTCGTTGCATTAATACACAACCGAGACCTTGCTTTGATGCATCACAATAAATCACAAAATCATCATTCCCTTCAGGCAATGACAATATAGGTGCCGTAGTTAGCTTTTTCTTCAATAACTGAAACGCGTTCTCTTGTTCATCATTCCATTCAAATTTCTTCCCTTTATGCGTTAATGCAGTCAAGGGTTTTGCTATTCTGGAAAAGTCTTGGATGAACCTTCTGTAGTAACCAGCTAGTCCTAAAAACTGGCGTATGTGTTTCGGAGTTTTCGGGGTTTCCCACTTTTCAACAGTTTCTATCTTTGCCGGATCCACCTTAATACCTTCTTTGTTCACTATGTGACCGAGGAATTGAACTTCTTCCAACCAAAATGCACACTTTGAAAACTTAGCGTACAATTCTTCCTTCCTCAATACTTCTAACACCTTTCTCAAATGTTCACCGTGTTCTTGGTCATTCTTTGAGTAAATAAGTATGTCATCAATGAAAACAATGACAAACTTGTCAAGGTATGGTCCACACACTCGGTTCATAAGGTCCATGAACACAGCTGGTGCATTAGTTAAACCAAACGGCATGACCATAAACTCGTAATGACCGTAACGTGTTCTGAAAGCAGTCTTTGGAATATCATCTTCTTTCACCCGCATTTGATGATACCCGGAACGTAAGTCAATCTTTAAATAAACAGACGAGCCTTGTAGTTGATCAAATAAGTCGTCGATTCTCGGTAGTGGGTAGCGGTTCTTGATGGTAAGTTTGTTCAACTCTCGGTAGTCGATACACAACCTGAATGTACCATCTTTCTTCTTGACAAACAAAACAGGAGCTCCCCACGGTGATGTGCTTGGTCGAATGAAACCACGCTCTAAAAGTTCTTGTAATTGGCTTTGCAGTTCTTTCATCTCGCTGGGTGCGAGTCTGTAAGGAGCACGAGCTATTGGTGCAGCTCCTGGTACAAGATCTATTTGAAATTCAACGGATCGATGTGGGGGTAATCCCGGTAATTCTTTCGAAAATACATCGGGAAATTCTTTTGCAATGGGAACATCATTGATGCTCTTTACTTCAGTTTGTACTTTCTCGACGTGTGCTAGAACAGCATAGCAACCTTTTCTTATTAGTTTTTGTGCCTTCAAATTACTAATAAGATGTAGCTTCGTGTTGCCCTTTTCTCCGTACACCATTAAGGGTTTTCCTTTTTCTCGTATAATGCGAATTGCATTTTTGTAACAAACAATCTCCGCTTTCACTTCTTTCAACCAGTCCATACCGATTATCACATCAAAACTCCCTAACTCTACTGGTATCAAATCAATCTTAAATGTTTCGCTAACCAGTTTAATTTCTCGATTCCGACATATATTATCTGCTGAAATTAATTTACCATTTGCTAATTCGAGTAAAAATTTACTATCCAAAGGCGTCAATGGACAACTTAATTTAGCACAAAAATCTCTACTCATATAGCTTCTATCCGCACCCGAATCAAATAAAACGTAAGCAGATTTATTGTCAATAAGAAACGTACCCGTAACAAGCTCCGGGTCTTCCTGTGCCTCTATCGCATTAATATTGAAAACTCTTCCACGGCCTTGTCCATTCGTGTTCTCCTGGTTCGGGCAATTTCTAATAATGTGGCCTGGTTTTCCACATTTATAACAAACTACATTGGCATAACTTGCTCCGACACTACTTGCTCCGCCATTACTCGTTCCGACACCATTTGTTCCTTTCGTTCTATTAGCCCCTGGTCCGTAGACCTCACACTTCGCCGCGCTATGACCATTTCTTTTACACTTGTTGCAAAATTTGGTGCAGAACCCCGAGTGATTCTTTTCACACCTTTGGCATAGCTGCTTCTGATTGTTGTTGTTGTTGCGGTTATTATTGTTGTTGGGATGATTGTTGTAGTTGCTGTTGTTGTTGTTGTTGTTGTTGTTGGGCCGTTTGTTGTAGTTGCGATTGATGTTGCGATTGTTGGGATAATTGTTGCGATTATTGTTGTAATTACTGTTGTTGTTGTATTGGTGATTCTTATCACCGTTTTCCTCCCACTTTCTTTTGACTTGCTTCACATTGGCCTCTTCAGCAGTCTGTTCTTTAATTCTTTCTTCAATCTGGTTCACTAGTTTGTGAGCCATTCTACATGCCTGTTGTATAGAGGCGGGCTCGTGTGAACTTATATCTTCTTGGATTCTTTCCGGTAATCCTTTCACAAACGCGTCGATCTTCTCTTCCTCATCTTCGAATGCTCCCGGACACAATAGGCACAATTCTGTGAATCGTCTTTCGTACGTGGTAATATCAAATCCTTGGGTTCGTAACCCTCTAAGTTCTGTCTTGAGCTTATTGACCTCGGTTCTGGGACGGTACTTCTCGTTCATCAAGTGCTTGAATGCTGACCACGGTAGTGCGTACGCATCATCTTGTCCCACTTGCTCTAGATAGGTATTCCACCATGTTAACGCAGAACCTGTGAAGGTATGCGTAGCGTACTTCACTTTGTCCTCTTCAGTACACTTACTTATGGCAAACACCGATTCAACCTTCTCGGTCCACCGTTTCAATCCGATCGGTCCTTCGGTTCCATCAAATTCCAAAGGTTTGCAGGCAGTGAATTCTTTGTAGGTGCATCCTACACGATTTCCTGTACTGCTAGATCCAAGGTTATTGTTGGTATGTAGCGCAGCCTGTACTGCGGCTATGTTTGAAGCTAGAAAAGTACGGAATTCCTCTTCATTCATATTCACGGTGTGTCGAGTAGTCGGTGCCATTTCCTTCAAAATAGTTAAATGGAACAAGTTAATCATACAGAATATTAAGAGTAGTTAATAGTATTTCGTAGCATAATATGAACTCATTTATAAAAGCTTTTTCTTCATATTAGCGTTTTATAAGTTTAAATTCGGGTAGTACCTACCCGTTAAGTTCATACTTAGTAGCTAATATACAATTCAACTACTACAATTCTATATGAAAAACTGATTGTAATAATATTTCGCGTTCAAACTTTTATACAATATTTTACAAACTTACAATACCGCTTATTTTACATAAAGCATGAAATATAGCACACAATAACTTTGATACAAGATAGTTGTGAAGACAATTCTAGCTAGTACACAAGTCGTTCGGCAAAGGCAATAAAGACACGTAATTCATACGTCCAGAAACAAGTCATGCATTCTGGTTTTACTAGGACTACTTCCCATCCTTGGTCTTGTGCAACATAACCGTTATGGCCGTTGATAAGACAGCGTGTTGTAACGTCATCAAAGGGACGAGGGTTACGTAATGTCCAACAGTCCAGTAATAATCTAAAAACCTCATTTCTTACCCCAATTACCGACTCCGTCACTTGTGGAAACGTTTTGTTTAATAGTTGTAGCCCGATGTTCTTGTTCTCACTTTGGTGAGAAGCGAACATTACTAATCCGTAAGCATAACATGCTTCTTTATGTTGCATGTTAGCCGCTTTTTCTAAATCACGAAGTCCAATATTCGGATATATTGAGTCAAAATAATTTCTTAACCCGTTGCGTAAAATAGCATTTAGGTTCCCCGCAATATATGCATCAAAGTAAACACATCGTAACTTATGGGTTTCCCAATGTGATATCCCCCATCTTTCAAACGAAAGTCTCTTATAAACCAAGACATTCTTGGAACGTTCTTCGAATGTCTTACAAACTGATCTCGCCTTAAATAGTTGTGCCGAAGAATTCTGGCCGACTCTAGACAAGATTTCATCAATCATGTCTCCGGGTAGGTCTCTTAAAATATTAGGTTGTCTATCCATTTTGTGTTTTTAAACTGTAAAATAGACAAGAGTTAGTTTCATAAAAAAAATACTTATTAATACAAGCAATTTTTACATATATCATAAAGCATAAGAACACTATATTACATATATTACACCACACGAATACAACTATATTATTCCGACTCGCTCGTTTCTTCTTCATCGGTTTTGGTTCGTTTTGCCAAGTTTCTAGGGATATATGATGTTCCCCTAATACGAGCCGTCGTTGTCCACATTGGTTTAGAAAAACCTGGTGGTTTAGAGGTTCCCGGGTCATTGTTACAACTTAAGGACTTCGGGGGTTGACGATACATATAAAGTTCATCGGGGTTGGAATTAGATTTCTCTATTTTTATGCCCTTTCCCTTATTATTTTCTTTTGCCTTTTTAAATTCAGTTGGGGTAATTTCTATAACATCATCGGAATTCTCGTCGGAATCCGATTCATCGGAGAATTGGTAATCCTCCCAATATTTTGCTTCCTTGGCGGAAACACCATTGACCATAATTAACTTTGGTCGGTTGGTTGAGGATTTTCTTTTACTTAACCGTTTTATTATTTCCCCCACCGGTTCTATTTCTTCATCCGGTTCCAATTCTTCTTCCGGTTCCGATTCTTCTTCCGGTTCCGACTCTTCTTCCGGTTCCTCTTCGGGAACTTGTGAATCAGTCCACAAATCATTCCAATTTACATTTGACTCTTCATTATTATTAGGTGAGTCAATGGGACTTGTTCTAGAGGTAGACATCTATCACATAATATCAAACACGTTAAGAGATTAATATATCACATAATATTCATATGTTAAAAATATATAGTTTCCAACAAAAATGTTAAGCAATCATTTTTAAAGAAAACACGGTCGAAGTCCAGACTCACTAATGCATCCTAACAAACTCGATAAGACACACTAATGCAAATTTTCTGGTTCTCTAAGACCAACGCTCGGATACCAACTGAAATGTCCCGTTCTTATTGATTAAAAACGTTCCATATTAATTGATTTCGTTGCGAGGTTTTGACCTCTATATGAGACGTTTTTCAAAGACTGCATTCATTTTTAAAACAAACCATAACCTTTATTTCATAAATAAAGGTTTAAAAAGCTTTACGTAGATTATCAAATAATGATAATCTAAAATATCCTGTTTACACACGACCATTACATAATGGTTTACAATACAAATATGTTACATCGAAATCAGTTTCTTGAATGCAGTTTTTACACAATATCATACAAACATGGACTCCAAATCTTGTCCTTATTTTAGTATGCAACAGCGGAAGCTCTTAATATTCACCTGAGAATAAACATGCTTTAAACGTCAACAAAAATGTTGGTGAGTTATAGGTTTAACCTATATATATCAAATCGTAACAATAGACCACAAGATTTCATATTTCAATACACATCCCATACATAGAGATAAAAATCATTCATATGGTGAACACCTGGTAACCGACAATAACAAGATGCATATATAAGAATATCCCCATCATTCCGGGACACCCTTCGGATATGATATAAATTTCGAAGTACTAAAGCATCCGGTACTTTGGATGGGGTTTGTTAGGCCCAATAGATCTATCTTTAGGATTCGCGTCAATTAGGGTGTCTGTTCCCTAATTCTTAGATTACCAGACTTAATAAAAAGGGGCATATTCGATTTTGATAATTCAACCATAGAATGTAATTTCACGTACTTGTGTCTATTTTGTAAATCATTTATAAAACCTGCATGTATTCTCATCCCAAAAATATTAGATTTTAAAAGTGGGACTATAACTCACTTTCACAGATTTTTACTTCGTCGGGAAGTAAGACTTGGCCACTGTTGATTCACGAACCTATAACAATATATACATATATATTAAAGTATGTTCAAAATATATTTACAACACTTTTAATATATTTTGATGTTTTAAGTTTATTAAGTCAGCTGTCCTCGTTAGTAACCTATAACTAGTTGTCCACAGTTAGATGTACAGAAATAAATCGATAAATATTATCTTGAATCAATCCACGACCCAGTGTATACGTATCTCAGTATTGATCACAACTCAAACTATATATATTTTGGAATCAACCTCAACCCTGTATAGCTAACTCCAACATTCACATATAGAGTGTCTATGGTTGTTCCGAAATATATATAGATGTGTCGACATGATAGGTCGAAACATTGTATACGTGTCTATGGTATCTCAAGATTACATAATATACAATACAAGTTGATTAAGTTATGGTTGGAATAGATTTGTTACCAATTTTCACATAGCTAAAATGAGAAAAATTATCCAATCTTGTTTTACCCATAACTTCTTCATTTTAAATCCGTTTTGAGTGAATCAAATTGCTATGATTTCATATTGAACTCTATTTTATGAATCTAAACAGAAAAAGTATAGGTTTATAGTCGGAAAAATAAGTTACAAGTCGTTTTTGTAAAGGTAGTCATTTCAGTCGAAAGAACGACGTCTAGATGACCATTTTAGAAAATATACTTCCACTTTGAGTTTAACCATAATTTTTGGATATAGTTTCATGTTCATAATAAAAATCATTTTCTCAGAATAACAACTTTTAAATCAAAGTTTATCATAGTTTTTAATTAACTAACCCAAAACAGCCCGCGGTGTTACTACGACGGCGTAAATCCGGTTTTACGGTGTTTTTCGTGTTTCCAGGTTTTAAATCATTAAGTTAGCATATCATATAGATATAGAACATGTGTTTAGTTGATTTTAAAAGTCAAGTTAGAAGGATTAACTTTTGTTTGCGAACAAGTTTAGAATTAACTAAACTATGTTCTAGTGATTACAAGTTTAAACCTTCGAATAAGATAGCTTTATATGTATGAATCGAATGATGTTATGAACATCATTACTACCTTAATTTCCTTGGATAAACCTACTGGAAAAGAGAAAAATGGATCTAGCTTCAATGGATCCTTGGATGGCTCGAAGTTCTTGAAGCAGAATCATGACACGAAAACAAGTTCAAGTAAGATCATCACTTGAAATAAGATTGTTATAGTTATAGAAATTGAACCAAAGTTTGAATATGATTATTACCTTGTATTAGAATGATAACCTACTGTAATAAACAAAGATTTCTTGAGGTTGGATGATCACCTTACAAGATTGGAAGTGATCTAGCAAACTTGAAAGTATTCTTGATTTTATGAAACTAGAACTTTTGGAATTTATGAAGAACACTTAGAACTTGAAGATAGAACTTGAGAGAGATCAATTAGATGAAGAAAATTGAAGAATGAAAGTGTTTGTAGGTGTTTTTGGTCGTTGGTGTATGGATTAGATATAAAGGATATGTAATTTTGTTTTCATGTAAATAAGTCATGAATGATTACTCATATTTTTGTAATTTTATGAGATATTTCATGCTAGTTGCCAAATGATGGTTCCCACATGTGTTAGGTGACTCACATGGGCTGCTAAGAGCTGATCATTAGAGTGTATATACCAATAGTACATACATCTAAAAGCTGTGTATTGTACGAGTACGAATACGGGTGCATACGAGTAGAATTGTTGATGAAACTGAACGAGGATGTAATTGTAAGCATTTTTGTTAAGTAGAAGTATTTTGATAAGTGTATTGAATTCTTTCAAAAGTGTATAAATACATATTAAAACACTACATGTATATACATTTTAACTGAGTCGTTAAGTCATCGTTAGTCGTTACATGTAAGTGTTGTTTTGAAACCTTTAGGTTAACGATCTTGTTAAATGTTGTTAACTCAATGTTTATAATATCAAATGAGATTTTAAATTATTATATTATCATGATATTATCATGTATGAATATCTCTTAATATGATATATATACATTAAATGTCTTTACAACGATAATCGTTACATATATGTCTCGTTTAAAAATCATTAAGTTAGTAGTCTTGTTTTTACATATGTAGTTCATTGTTAATATACTTTATGATATGTTTTCTTATCATAGTATCATGTTAACTATATATATATATATCCATATATATGTCATCATATAGTTTTTACAAGTTTTAACGTTCGTGAATCACCGATCAACTTGGGTGGTCAATTGTCTATATGAAACATATTTCAATTAATCAAGTCTTAACAAGTTTGATTGCTTAAAATATTGGAAACATTTAATCATGTAAATATCAATCTCAATTAATATATATAAACATGGAAAAGTTCGGGTCACTACATATGATATTCCAAAGACTGCTTTCAGAACACGTTACGGTCATTACGAGTTTATGGTCATGCCGTTTGGTTTAACTAATGTACCAGCTGTGTTCATGGACCTTATGAACCGAGTGTGTGGACCATACCTTGACAAGTTTGTCATTGTTTTCATTGATGACATACTTATTTACTCAAAGAATGACCAAGAACACGGTGAACATTTGAGAAAGGTGTTAGAAGTATTGAGGAAGGAAGAATTGTACGCTAAGTTTTCAAAGTGTGCATTTTGGTTGGAAGAAGTTCAATTCCTCGGTCACATAGTGAACAAAGAAGGTATTAAGGTGGATCCGGCAAAGATAGAAACTGTTGAAAAGTGGGAAACCCCGAAAACTCCGAAACACATACGCCAGTTTTTAGGACTAGCTGGTTACTACAGAAGGTTCATCCAAGACTTTTCCAGAATAGCAAAACCCTTGACTGCATTAACGCATAAAGGGAAGAAATTTGAATGGAATGATGAACAAGAGAAAGCGTTTCAGTTATTGAAGAAAAAGCTAACTACGGCACCTATATTGTCATTGCCTGAAGGGAATGATGATTTTGTGATTTATTGTGATGCATCAAAGCAAGGTCTCGGTTGTGTATTAATGCAACGAACGAAGGTGATTGCTTATGCGTCTAGACAATTGAAGATTCACGAACAAAATTATACGACGCATGATTTGGAATTAGGCGCGGTTGTTTTTGCATTAAAGACTTGGAGGCACTACTTATATGGGGTTAAAAGTATTATATATACCGACCACAAAAGTCTTCAACACATATTTAATCAGAAACAACTGAATATGAGGCAGCGTAGGTGGATTGAATTATTGAATGATTACGACTTTGAGATTCGTTACCACCCGGGGAAGGCAAATGTGGTAGCCGATGCCTTGAGCAGGAAGGACAGAGAACCCATTCGAGTAAAATCTATGAATATAATGATTCATAATAACATTACTACTCAAATAAAGGAGGCGCAACAAGGAGTTTTAAAAGAGGGAAATTTAAAGGATGAAATACCCAAAGGATCGGAGAAGCATCTTAATATTCGGGAAGACGGAACCCGGTATAGGGCTGAAAGGATTTGGGTACCAAAATTTGGAGATATGAGAGAAATGGTACTTAGAGAAGCTCATAAAACCAGATACTCAATACATCCTGGAATGGGGAAGATGTACAAGGATCTCAAGAAACATTTTTGGTGGCCGGGTATGAAAGCCGATGTTGCTAAATACGTAGGAGAATGTTTGACGTGTTCTAAGGTCAAAGCTGAGCATCAAAAACCATCAGGTCTACTTCAACAACCCGAAATCCCAGAATGGAAATGGGAAAATATTACCATGGATTTCATCACTAAATTGCCAAGGACTGCAAGTGGTTTTGATACTATTTGGGTAATAGTTGATCGTCTCACCAAATCAGCACACTTCCTGCCAATAAGAGAAGATGACAAGATGGAGAAGTTAGCACGACTGTATTTGAAGGAAGTCGTCTCCAGACATGGAATACCAATCTCTATTATCTCTGATAGGGATGGCAGATTTATTTCAAGATTCTGGCAGACATTACAGCAAGCATTAGGAACTCGTCTAGACATGAGTACTGCCTATCATCCACAAACTGATGGGCAGAGCGAAAGGACGATACAAACGCTTGAAGACATGCTACGAGCATATGTTATTGATTTCGGAAACAGTTGGGATCGACATCTACCATTAGCAGAATTTTCCTACAACAACAGCTACCATTCAAGCATTGAGATGGCGCCGTTTGAAGCACTTTATGGTAGAAAGTGCAGGTCTCCGATTTGTTGGAGTGAAGTGGGGGATAGACATATTACGGGTCCGGAGATTATACAAGAAACTACTGAGAAGATCATCCAAATTCAACAACGGTTGAAAACCGCCCAAAGTCGACAAAAGAGCTACGCTGACATTAAAAGAAAAGATATAGAATTTGAAATTGGAGAGATGGTCATGCTTAAAGTTTCACCTTGGAAAGGCGTTGTTCGATTTGGTAAACGAGGGAAATTAAATCCAAGGTATATTGGACCATTCAAGATTATTGATCGTGTCGGACCAGTAGCTTACCGACTTGAGTTACCTCAACAACTCGCGGCTGTACATAACACTTTCCACGTCTCGAATTTGAAGAAATGTTTTCCTAAAGAAGATCTCACTATTCCGTTAGATGAAATCCAAATCAACGAAAAACTTCAATTCATCGAAGAACCCGTCGAAATAATGGATCGTGAGGTTAAAAGACTTAAGCAAAATAAGATACCAATTGTTAAGGTTCGATGGAATGCTCGTAGAGGACCCGAGTTCACCTGGGAGCGTGAAGATCAGATGAAGAAGAAATACCCGCATCTATTTCCAGAAGATTCATCAACACCTTCAACAGCTTAAAATTTCGGGACGAAATTTATTTAACGGGTAGGTACTGTAGTGACCCGAACTTTTCCATGTTTATATATATTAATTGAGATTGATATTTACATGATTAAATGTTCCCAACATGTTAAGCAATCAAACTTGTTAAGACTTGATTAATTGAAATATGTTTCATATAGACAATTGACCACCCAAGTTGACCGGTGATTCACGAACGTTAAAACTTGTAAAAACTATATGATGACATATATATGGTTATATATATAGTTAACATGATATTATGATAAGTAAACATATCATTAAGTATATTAACAATGAACTACATATGTAAAAACAAGACTACTAACTTAATGATTTTGAAACGAGACATATATGTAACGATTATTGTTGTAACGACATTTAATGTATATATATCATATTAAGAGATATTCGTACATCATAATATCATGATAATATAATAATTTAAAATCTCTTTTGATATTATAAACATTGGGTTAACAACATATAACAAGATCGTTAACCTAAAGGTTTCAAAACAATATTTACATGTAACGACTAACGATGACTTAACGACTCAGTTAAAATGTATATACATGTAGTGTTTTAATATGTATTCATAAACTTTTGAAAGACTTCAAGACACTTATCAAAATACTTCTACTTAACAAAAATGCTTACAATTACATCCTCGTTCAGTTTCATCAACAATTCTACTCGTATGCACCCGTATTCGTACTCGTACAATACACAGCTTTTAGATGTATGTACTATTGGCATATACACTCCAATGATCAGCTCTTAGCAGCCCATGTGAGTCACCTAACACATGTGGGAACCATCATTTGGCAACTAGCATGAAATATCTCATAAAATTACAAAAATATGAGTAATCATTCATGACTTATTTACATGAAAACAAAATTACATATCCTTTATATCTAATCCATACACCAACGACCAAAAACACCTACAAACACTTTCATTCTTCAATTTTCTTCATCTAATTGATCTCTCTCAAGTTCTATCTTCAAGTTCTAAGTGTTCTTCATAAATTTCAAAAGTTCTAGTTTCATAAAATCAAGAATACTTTCAAGTTTGCTAGCTCACTTCCAATCTTGTAAGGTGATCATCCAACCTCAAGAAATCCTTGTTTCTTACAGTAGGTTATCATTCTAATACAAGGTAATAATCATATTCAAACTTTGGTTCAATTTCTATAACTATAACAATATTATTTCAAGTGATGATCTGACTTGAACTTGTTTTCGTGTCATGATTCTGCTTCAAGAACTTCGAGCCATCCAAGGATCCGTTGAAGCTAGATCAATTTTTCTCTTTTCCAGTAGGTTTATCCAGGGAACTTAAGGTAGTAATGATGTTCATAACATCATTCGATTCATACATATAAAGCTATCTTATTCGAAGGTTTAAACTTGTAATCACTAGAACATAGTTTAGTTAATTCTAAACTTGTTCGCAAACAAAAGTTAATCCTTCTAACTTGACTTTTAAAATCAACTAAACACATGTTCTATATCTATATGATATGCTAACTTAATGATTTAAAACCTGAAAACACGAAAAACACCGTAAAACCGGATTTACGCCGTCGTAGTAACACCGCGGGCTGTTTTGGGTTAGTTAATTAAAAACTATGATAAACTTTGATTTAAAAGTTGTTATTCTGAGAAAATGATTTTTATTATGAACATGAAACTATATCCAAAAATTATGGTTAAACTCAAAGTGGAAGTATGTTTTCTAAAATGGTCATCTAGACGTCGTTCTTTCGACTGAAATGACTACCTTTACAAAAACGACTTGTAACTTATTTTTCCGACTATAAACCTATACTTTTTCTGTTTAGATTCATAAAATAGAGTTCAATATGAAACCATAGCAATTTGATTCACTCAAAACGGATTTAAAATGAAGAAGTTATGGGTAAAACAAGATTGGATAATTTTTCTCATTTTAGCTACGTGAAAATTGGTAACAAATCTATTCCAACCATAACTTAATCAACTTGTATTGTATATTATGTAATCTTGAGATACCATAGACACGTATACAATGTTTCGACCTATCATGTCGACACATCTATATATATTTCGGAACAACCATAGACACTCTATATGTGAATGTTGGAGTTAGCTACACAGGGTTGAGGTTGATTCCAAAATATATATAGTTTGAGTTGTGATCAATACTGAGATACGTATACACTGGGTCGTGGATTGATTCAAGATAATATTTATCGATTTATTTCTGTACATCTAACTGTGGACAACTAGTTGTAGGTTACTAACGAGGACAGCTGACTTAATAAACTTAAAACACCAAAATATATTAAAAGTGTTGTAAATATATTTTGAACATACTTTGATATATATGTATATATTGTTATAGGTTTGTGAATCAACCAGTGGCCAAGTCTTACTTCTCGACGAAGTAAAAATCTGTGAAAGTGAGTTATAGTCCCACTTTTAAAATCTAATATTTTTGGGATGAGAATACATGCAGGTTTTATAAATGATTTACAAAATAGACACAAGTACGTGAAACTACATTCTATGGTTGAATTATCGAAATCGAATATGCCCCTTTTTATTAAGTCTGGTAATCTAAGAATTAGGGAACAGACACCCTAATTGACACGAATCCTAAAGATAGATCTATTGGGCTTAACAAACCCCATCCAAAGTACCGGATGCTTTAGTACTTCGAAATTTATATCATATCCGAAGGGTGTCCCGGAATGATGGGGATATTCTTATATATGCATCTTGTTAATGTCGGTTACCAGGTGTTCACCATATGAATGATTTTTATCTCTATGTATGGGATGTGTATTGAAATATGAAATCTTGTGGTCTATTATTATGATTTGATATATATAGGTTAAACCTATAACTCACCAACATTTTTGTTGACGTTTTAAGCATGTTTATTCTCAGGTGATTATTAAGAGCTTCCGCTGTCGCATACTTAAATAAGGACGAGATTTGGAGTCCATGCTTGTATGATATTGTGTAAAAACTGCATTCAAGAAACTTATTTTTGTTGTAACATATTTGTATTGTAAACCATTATGTAATGGTTGTGTGTAAACAGGATATTTTAGATTATCATTATTTGATAATCTACGTAAAGCTTTTTAAACCTTTATTGATGAAATAAAGGTTATGGTTTGTTTTAAAATGAATGCAGTCTTTGAAAAACGTCTCATATAGAGGTCAAAACCTCGCAACGAAATCAATTAATATGGAACGTTTTTAATCAATAAGAACGGGACATTTCATAATTGATGTTTTTGCTTGGTGAAAAGTAGTTAGTTGTATTCTTTGTCAAAATACCTTTCCAACGATATAAGATACTTGTTTTGAATGTTTACGGTTTAGGATTTATGGGTATTTGAAGTTGGATTCGTGCTTGAGTGTGAAAACTGCCAGAATTCTCTGCACAGGTAATGGCGCGGCGCGCCATATACCCGCGCGGCGCGCCAAATTGGTCTGTCCAACTTTTTCGATTTTTGAATAATGTTTGCTATGCTACGCACCTCCGATTCACATGTAACTTGTTCTAACATGCTCATATATGATTAAAAACCTCAGAAAAATAGTTCGGGACCCGACCCAAACGTGTTGACTTTTCGTTGACTTTGACCGACCGAAGTTCGACTTTTTGTCAAACTTAACCAAATGATTGTGCAATCTTCCTAACTTGTTTCTATACTCGTATCTTGCATGAAACTTGACAAATTGATTCACATGCTATTTATTCGAGTCTTAACGAGCCATAGGACTAATTGAACGCATTTCACCCGACCTTGTGTCGTAACCGGTTAATTGATACAACTTACTTGTTTAGGTCAAGGCTAAGCAACTTTCATGCACACGTTTACTTTGTGAAGTACTTTTATACTCGTGCACTCGAGGTGAGATCATAGTCCCACCTTTGCAAATACTTTTATACTTTAAATCGTGGGCTGAGAAACATATACTTTATATACATTTTATACGGTTTATACTTTCATACTTTGAACACAAATATGAATACAAAGAGCAAAGAAACATACGAGTTAGAACAAAAATCCTCAAGTTCAATTACCATTAGTTACACTTGTAGGGTGTGAGCGAGAATTTATGTTGTGTGGCCATACGGGTTTGACGAACCCTCGTCTGACGGATGAAACGTATTTTCGGTGTATAGTGTAGGTTCTAACACTTTTATGCAGAGGTAAGATTCAGTTAAGTTTTGGTAATTGGGTGCTCGTGATACAGACAACATCTTTTGCGATGTATACGCTTGATATTCACTTTATATAAAATCTTACGGTTTACAAATAACATCTTTTGAGATGTATACTTTTTGATACAAACACATCTTTAGAGATGTATACGCTTGATACTAAACCTTGTGATTCAAAAACATACTTTTACAAATACATTTATGATCTCACCAACGTTTTTCGTTGACAGTTTTCTACATGTTTTCTCAGGTTCATACTTGGCTACTTGATACATGCTTCCGCACTCTTTGATTACTTGATTGGAGTCAACCATGCATGCATACGCTAGGGATAGCACTTTTGGATTCAAACTTTTGTTTACATACTTACGCTATTTATAGCAACTGTGTTTTTAAACTAATTATGTCGCAAGTTATTTCATTTATACTTTATGACTTTTGTAAACTTAGACTTGTTGTCGAACGGTTTTGTAAACTAAACTTGCAAGTCTTGTACCTTTCAAATGAATGCGACATAATTTTGGTCAAACGAGTCTCATATAGGGACTACGACCACGCAACGGGACCTAAGTTAACGGCGCCGTCAATAACGGTTTTGGTCGGGTCGTTACACCATCCCTATAAGAGATAATAGAGATTGGTATTCCATGTCTGGAGACGACTTCCTTCAAATACAGTCGTGCTAACTTCTACATCTTGTCATCTTCTCTTATTGGCAGGAAGTGTGCTGATTTGGTGAGACGATCAACTATTACCCAAATAGTATCAAAACCACTTGCAGTCCTTGGCAATTTAGTGATGAAATCCATGGTAATGTTTTCCCATTTCCATTCCGGGATTTCGGGTTGTTGAAGTAGACCTGATGGTTTCTGATGCTCAGCTTTGACCTTAGAACACGTCAAACATTCTCCTACGTATTTAGCATCATCGACTTTCATACCCGGCCACCAAAAATGTTTCTTGAGATCCTTGTACATCTTCCCCGTTCCAGGATGTATTGAGTATCTGGTTTTATGAGCTTCTCTAAGTACCATTTCTCTCATATCTCCAAATTTTGGTGCCCAAATCCTTTCAGCCCTATACCGGGTTCCGTCTTCATGAATATTAAGATGCTTCTCCGATCCTTTGGGTATTTCATCCTTTAAATTTCCCTCTTTTAAAACTCCTTGTTTAGCCTCCTTTATTTGAGTAGTAAGGTTATTATGAATCATTATATTCATAGATTTTACTCGAATGGGTTCTCTGTCCTTCCTGCTCAAGGCATCAGCTACCACATTTGCCTTCCCCGGGTGGTAACGAATCTCAAATTCGTAATCATTCAACAATTCAATCCACCTACGCTGCCTCATATTCAGTTGTTTCTAATTAAATATGTGTTGAAGACTTTTGTGGTCGGTATATATAATACTTTTGACCCCATATAAGTAGTGCCTCCAAGTCTTTAATGCAAAAACAACCGCGCCTAATGCCAAATCATGCGTCGTATAATTTTGTTCGTGAATCTTCAATTGTCTAGACGCATAAGCAATCACCTTCGTTCGTTGCATTAATACACAACCGAGACCTTGCTTTGATGCGTCACAATAAATCACAAAATCATCATTCCCTTCAGGAAATGACAATATAGGTGCCGTAGTTAGCTTTTTCTTCAATAACTGAAACGCTTTCTCTTGTTCATCATTCCATTCAAATTTCTTCCCTTTATGCGTTAATGCAGTCAAGGGTTTTGCTATTCTGGAAAAGTCTTGGATGAACCTTCTGTAGTAACCAGCTAGTCCTAAAAACTGGCGTATGTGTTTCGGAGTTTTCGGGGTTTCCCACTTTTCAACAGTTTCTATCTTTGCCGGATACACCTTAATACCTTCTTTGTTCACTATGTGACCGAGGAATTGAACTTCTTCCAACCAAAATGCACACTTTGAAAACTTAGCATACAATTCTTCCTTCCTCAATACTTCTAACACCTTTCTCAAATGTTCACCGTGTTCTTGGTCATTCTTTGAGTAAATAAGTATGTCATCAATGAAAACAATGACAAACTTGTCAAGGTATGGTCCACACACTCGGTTCATAAGGTCCATGAACACAGCTGGTGCATTAGTTAAACCAAACGGCATGACCATAAACTCGTAATGACCGTAACGTGTTCTGAAAGCAGTCTTTGGAATATCATCTTCTTTCACCCGCATTTGATGATACCCGGAACGTAAGTCAATCTTTGAATAAACAGACGAGCCTTGTAGTTGATCAAATAAGTCGTCGATTCTCGGTAGTGGGTAGCGGTTCTTGATGGTAAGTTTGTTCAACTCTCGGTAGTCGATACACACCCTGAATGTACCATCTTTCTTCTTGACAAACAAAACAGGAGCTCCCCACGGTGATGTGCTTGGTCGAATGAAACCACGCTCTAAAAGTTCTCGTAATTGGCTTTGCAGTTCTTTCATCTCGCTGGGTGCGAGTCTGTAAGGAGCACGAGCTATTGGTGCAGCTCCTGGTACAAGATCTATTTGAAATTCTACGGATCGATGTGGGGGTAATCCCGGTAATTCTTTCGGAAATACATCGGGAAATTCTTTTGCAACGGGAACATCATTGATGCTCTTTTCTTCAGTTTGTACTTTCTCGACGTGTGCTAGAACAGCATAGCAACCTTTTCTTATTAGTTTTTGTGCCTTCAAATTACTAATAAGATGTAGCTTCGTGTTGCCCTTTTCTCCGTACACCATTAAGGGTTTTCCTTTTTCTCGTATAATGCGAATTACATTTTTGTAACAAACGATCTCTGCTTTCACTTCTTTCAACCAGTCCATACCGATTATCACATCAAAACTCCCTAACTCTACTGGTATCAAATCAATCTAAAATGTTTCGCTAACCAGTTTAATTTCTCGATTCCGACATATATTATCTGCTGAAATTAATTCACCATTTGCTAATTCGAGTAAAAATTAACTATCCAAAGGCGTCAATGGACAACTTAATTTAGCACAAAAATCTCTACTCATATAGCTTCTATCCGCACCCGAATCAAATAAAACGTAAGCAGATTTATTGTCAATAAGAAACGTACCCGTAACAAGCTCCGGGTCTTCCTGTGCCTCTGCCTCATTAATATTGAAAACTCTTCCGCGGCCTTGTCCATTCGTGTTCTCCTGGTTCGGGCAATTTCTAATAATGTGGCCTGCTTTCCCACATTTATAACAAACTACATTGGCATAACTTGCTCCGACATTACTTGCTCCGCCATTACTCGTTCCAACACCATTTGTTCCTTTCGTTCTATTAACCCCTGGTCCGTAGACCTCACACTTCACCGCGCTATGACCATTTCTTTTACACTTGTTGCAAAATTTGGTGCAGAACCCCGAGTGATACTTTTCACACCTTTGGCATAGCTGCTTCTGATTGTTGTTGTTGTTGCGGTTATTATTGTTATTGGGATGATTGTTGTAGTTGCTGTTGTTGTTGTGGTTGTTGTTGTTGTTGTTGTTGTTGGGCCGTTTGTTGTAGTTGCGATTGATGTTGCGATTGTTGGGATAATTGTTGCGATTATTGTTGTAATTGTTGTTGTTGTTGTATTGGTGATTCTTATCACCATTTTTCTCCCACTTTCTTTTGACTTGCTTCACATTGGCCTCTTCAGTAGTCTGTTCTTTAATTCTTTCTTCAATCTGGTTCACTAGTTTGTGAGCCATTCTACATGCCTGTTGTATGGAGGCGGGCTCGTGTGAACTTATATCTTCTTGGATTCTTTCCGGTAATCCTTTCACAAACGCGTCGATCTTCTCTTCCTCATCTTCGAATGCTCCCGGACACAATAGGCACAATTCTGTGAATCGTCTTTCGTACGTGGTAATATCAAATCCTTGGGTTCGTAACCCTCTAAGTTCTGTCTTGAGCTTATTGACCTCGGTTCTGGGACGGTACTTTTCGTTCATCAAGTGCTTGAATGCTGACCACGGTAGTGCGTACGCATCGTCTTGTCCCACTTGCTCTAGATAGGTATTCCACCATGTTAACGCAGAACCTGTAAAGGTATGCGTAGCGTACTTCACTTTGTCCTCTTCAGTACACTTACTTATGGCAAACACCGATTCGACCTTCTCGGTCCACCGTTTCAATCCGATCGGTCCTTCGGTTCCATCAAATTCCAAAGGTTTGCAGGCAGTGAATTCTTTGTAGGTGCATCCTACACGAGTTCCTGTACTGCTAGATCCAAGGTTATTGTTGGTATGTAGCGCAGCCTGTACTGCAGCTATGTTTGAAGCTAGAAAAGTACGGAATTCCTCTTCATTCATATTCACGGTGTGTCGAGTAGTCGGTGCCATTTCCTTCAAAATAGTCAAATGGAATAAGTTAATCATACAGAATATTAAGAGTAGTTAATAGTATTTCATAGCATAATATGAACTCATTTATAAAAGCTTTTTCTTCATATTAGCGTTTTATAAGTTTAAATTCGGGTAGTACCTACCCGTTAAGTTCATACTTAGTAGCTAATATACAATTCAACTACTACAATTCTATATGAAAAACTGATTATAATAATATTTCGCGTTCAAACTTTTACAAAATATTTTACAAATTTACAATATCGCTTATTTTACATATAGCATGAAATATAGCACACAATAAATTTGATACAAGATGGTTGTGAAGATAATTCTGGCTAGTACACAAGTCGTTCAGCAAAGGCAATAAAGACACGTAATTCATACGTCCAGAAACAAGTCATGCATTCTGGTTTTACTAGGACTACTTCCCATCCTTGGTCTTGTGGAACATAACCGTTATGGCCATTGATAAGACAGCGTGTTGTAATGTCGTCAAAGGGACGAGGGTTACGTAATGTCCAACAGTCCCGTAATAATCTAAAAACCTCATTTCTTACCCCAATTACCGACTCCGTCACTTGTGGGAACGTTTTATTTAATAGTTGTAGCCCGATGTTCTTGTTCTCACTTTGGTGAGAAGCGAACATTACTAATCCGTAAGCATAACATGCTTCTTTATGTTGCATGTTAGCCGCTTTTTCTAAATCACGAAGTCCAATATTCGGATATATTGAGTCAAAATAATTTCTTAACCCATTGCGTAAAATAGCATTTGGGTTCCCCGCAATATATGCGTCAAAGTAAACACATCATAACTTATGGATTTCCCAATGTGATATCCCCCATCTTTCGAACGAAAGCCTTTTATAAACCAAGGCATTCTTGGAACGTTCTTCGAATGTCTTACAAACTGATCTCGCCTTAAATAGTTGTGCCGAAGAATTCTGACCGACTCTAGACAAGATTTCATCAATCATGTCTCCGGGTAGGTCTCTTAAAATATTGGGTTGTCTATCCATTTTGTGTTTTTATACTGTAAAATAGACAAGAGTTAGATTCATAAAAAAAATACTTATTAATACAAGCAATTTTTACATATATCATAAAGCATAAGCACACTATATTACATATATTACACCACACGAATACAACTATCTTATTCCGACTCGCTTGCTTCTTCTTCTTCGGTTTTGGTTCGTTTTGCCAAGTTTCTAGGGATATATGATGTTCCCCTAATACGAGCCGTCGTTTTCCACATTGGTTTAGAAAAACCTGGTGGTTTAGAGGTTCCCGGGTCATTGTTACAACTTAAGGACTTCGGGGGTTGACGATACATTTAAAGTTCATTGGGGTTGAAATTAGATTTCTCTATTTTTATGCCCTTTCCCTTATTATTTTCTTTTGCCTTTTTAAATTCAGTTGGGGTAATTTCTATAACATCATCGGAATTCTCGTCGGAATCCGATTCATCGGAGAATTGGTAATCCTCCCAATATTTTGCTTCCTTGGCGGAAACACCATTGACCATAATTAACCTTGGTCGGTTGGTTGAGGATTTTCTTTTACTTAACCGTTTTATTATTTCCCCCACCGGTTCTATTTCCTCCTCCGGTTCCTCCTCTTCCGGTTCTGATTCTTCTTCCGGTTCCTCTTCGGGAACTTGTGAATCAGTCCAATATATATTCGACTCTTTGTTATTATTAGGTGAGTCAATGGGATTTGTGCTAGAGGTAGACATCTATCACACAATATCAAACATGTTAAGAGATTAATATATCACATAATATCTACATGTTAATAATATATAGTTTTCGACAAAAATGTTAAGCAATTATTTTTAAAGAAAACACGGTCGAAGTCCAGACTCACTAATGCATCCTAACAAACTCGATAAGATACACTAATGCAAATTTTCTGGTTCTCTAAGACCAACGCTCGGATACCAACTGAAATGTCCCGTTCTTATTGATTAAAAACGTTCCATATTAATTGATTTCGTTGCGAGGTTTTGACCTCTATATGAGACGTTTTTCAAAGACTGCATTCATTTTAAAACAAACCATAACCTTTATTTCATCAATAAAGGTTTAAAAAGCTTTACGTAGATTATCAAATAATGATAATTTAAAATATCCTGTTTACACACAACCATTACATAATGGTTTACAATACAAATATGTTACAACAAAATAAGTTTCTTGAATGCAGTTTTTATACAATATCATACAAGCATGGACTCCAAATCTCGTCCTTATTTAATTATGCGACAGCGGAAGCTCTTAATAATCACCTGAGAATAAACATGCTTAAAACGTCAACAAAAATGTTGGTGAGTTATAGGTTTAACCTATATATATCAAATCATAATAATAGACCACAAGATTTCATATTTCAATACACATCCCATACATAGAGATAAAAATCATTCATATGGTGAACACCTGGTAACCGACATTAACAAGATGCATATATAAGAATATCCCCATCATTCCGGGACACCCTTCGGATATGATATAAATTTCGAAGTACTAAAGCATCCGGTACTTTGGATGGGGTTTGTTAAGCCCAATAGATCTATCTTTAGGATTCGCGTCAATTAGGGTGTCTGTTCCCTAATTCTTAGATTACCAGACTTAATAAAAAGGGGCATATTCGATTTCGATAATTCAACCATAGAATGTAGTTTCACGTACTTGTGTCTATTTTGTAAATCATTTATAAAACCTGCATGTATTCTCATCCCAAAAATATTAGATTTTAAAAGTGGGACTATAACTCACTTTCACAGATTTTTACTTCGTCGGGAAGTAAGACTTGGCCACTGGTTGATTCACGAACATATAACAATATATACATATATATCAAAGTATGTTCAAAATATATTTACAACACTTTTAATATATTTTGATGTTTTAAGTTTATTAAGTCAGCTGTCCTCGTTAGTAACCTACAACTAGTTGTCCACAGTTAGATGTACAGAAATAAATCGATAAATATTATCTTGAATCAATCCACGACCCAGTGTATACGTATCTCAGTATTGATCACAACTCAAACTATATATATTTTGGAATCAACCTCAACCCTGTATAGCTAAGTCCAACATTCACATATAGAGTGTCTATGGTTGTTCTGAAATATATATAGATGTGTCGACATGATAGGTCGAAACATTTTATACGTGTCTATGGTATCTCAAGATTACATAATATACAATACAAGTTGATTAAGTTATGGTTGGAATAGATTTGTTACCAATTTTCACGTAGCTAAAATGAGAAAAATTATCCTATCTTGTTTTACCCATAACTTCTTCATTTTAAATCCGTTTTGAGTGAATCAAATTGCTATGGTTTCATATTGAACTCTATTTTATGAATCTAAACAGAAAAAGTATAGGTTTATAGTCTGAAAAATAAGTTACAGGTCGTTTTTGTAAAGGTAGTCATTTTAGTCGAAAGAACGACGTCTAGATGACCATTTTAGAAAACATACTTCCACTTTGAGTTTAACCATAATTTTTGGATATAGTTTCATGTTCATAATAAAAATAATTTTCTCAGAATAACAACTTTTAAATCAAAGTTTATCATAGTTTTTAATTAACTAACCCAAAACAGCCCGCGGTGTTACTACGACGGCGTAAATCCGATTTTACGGTGTTTTTCGTGTTTTCAGGTTTTAAATCATTAAGTTAGCATATCATATAGATATAGAACATGTGTTTAGTTGATTTTAAAAGTCAAGTTAGAAGGATTAACTTTTGTTTGCGAACAAGTTTAGAATTAACTAAACTATGTTCTAGTGATTACAAGTTTAAACCTTCGAATAAGATAGCTTTATATGTATGAATCGAATGATGTTATGAACATCATTACTACCTTAAGTTCCTTGGATAAACCTATTGGAAAAGAGAAAAATGGATCTAGCTTCAACGGATCCTTGGATGGCTCGAAGTTCTTGAAGCAGAATCATGACACGAAAACAAGTTCAAGTAAGATCATCACTTGAAATAAGATTGTTATAGTTATAGAAATTGAACCAAAGTTTGAATATGATTATTACCTTGTATTAGAATGATAACCTACTGTAAGAAACAAAGATTTCTTGAGGTTGGATGATCACCTTACAAGATTGGAAGTGAGCTAGCAAACTTGAAAGTATTCTTGATTTTATGTAACTAGAACTTGTAAAATATATGAAGAACACTTAGAACTTGAAGATAGAACTTGAGAGAGATCAATTAGATGAATAAAATTGAAGAATGAAAGTGTTTGTAGGTGTTTTTGGTCGTTGGTGTATGGATTAGATATAAAGGATATGTAATTTTGTTTTCATGTAAATAAGTCATGAATGATTACTCATATTTTTGTAATTTTATGAGATATTTCATGCTAGTTGCCAAATGATGGTTCCCACATGTGTTAGGTGACTCACATGGGCTACTAAGATCTGATCATTGGAGTGTATATACCAATAGTACATACATCTAAAAGCTGTGTATTGTACGAGTACGAATACGGGTGCATACGAGTAGAATTGTTGATGAAACTGAACGAGGATGTAATTGTAAGCATTTTTGTTAAGTAGAAGTATTTTGATAAGTGTCTTGAAGTCTTTCAAAAGTGTATGAATACATATTAAAACACTACATGTATATACATTTTAACTGAGTCGTTAAGTCATCGTTAGCCGTTACATGTAAGTGTTGTTTTGAAACCTTTAGGTTAATGATCTTGTTAAATGTTGTTAACCCAATGTTTATAATATCAAATGAGATTTTAAATTATTATATTATCATGATATTATGATGTACGAATATCTCTTAATATGATATATATACATTAAATGTCGTTACAACGATAATCGTTACATATATGTCTCGTTTAAAAATCATTAAGTTAGTAGTCTTGTTTTTACATATGTAGTTCATTGTTAATATACTTAATGATATGTTTACTTATCATAGTATCATGTTAACTATATATATATCCATATATATGTCATCATATAGTTTTTACAAGTTTTAACGTTCGTGAATAACCGGTCAACTTGGGTGGTCAATTGTCTATATGAAACATATTTCAATTAATCAAGTCTTAACAAGTTTGATTGCTTAGCATGTTGGAAACATTTAATCATGTAAATATCAATCTCAATTAATATATATAAACATGGAAAAGTTCGGGTCACTACATTATGTCTATGGTTAGTGAGCCTCTAAGTCACCTAAACAGTTGTCGCTTTCATTGATGACTATAACATCTGGACTATCATCAGACACTTCAGTTTCATCTAAAGGACTTTTGCGATAAATTGAAGGAGTATGCGAACAAATAATTGTTTCCTTAAAAGATGCAAACAAACAGATGCATATTTGTGTATAGTTGTAAATTGATTACACCTGCAAACAAACAGATGCATATAAACCCTAAATTCGTGATAGACCTCATGGCATTAATTACATCTGCATATATGTGTATAGTTGTAAATTGATTACACCTGCAAACAAACAGATGCATATAAACCCTAAATTCATAATAGACCTCATGGCATTAATTACACCGCATATATGTGTATAATTGTAAATTGATTACACCTGCAAACAAACAGATGTATATAAACACTAATGTGCATTAATTGGTTCATTTTAAAGTGTATTAAAAAAAACGGAGTAAACCCTAAACAAAATCGATCAGGTTTTGATATCGATAAACCCTTATAAAGTGTATCGATAAGTTTAAAGAAAGCTAAATGCTAATCAAGAAGAAACAAAAACCTGTTTTCGTCATGGAGGATTTGGTGATTGTTGAGAGCTTTCTTGTGAGTTTTCTTTTTTATTAGAACTATTAATTAAAAATATAATGAAAGTGTTTTTTTAGGTTTCTTTTGAGCGAAAATGACATACTGTACACTAAAATATTTCAAATATAAAATAATAAAAAACAAAACAACCCTCCAAAACATTGAGTCTTACATCACACGAGTATTTTTTCAAACAAATAAAATTATTATTTATCTAGTTGATGATTTTATTTTTGACACTTGTAAGTTGTAACACATATATTCTTTGAAGTGTCAAAAACTTTGTGACACTTGCGGGATGCCATTATAACATCAAAATTTTGTCGTGATCTTTTGTAAATATTTTGTGTTCGTCCATTCGTGTTACTAGTTCATATAGTTATATGTGTAAACGTTTGTGATATATCAATAAAATTTTTGCTTTTCAAAAAAAAAATTCTATCCCATATCTCATACAATAAAACGTTGGCATGTGTAAATATTTCTTATCTGGAGTAATAAAATGTCTTCCTGTTGTTAAACAAATAAGAAAATAAAATCATCATTAGTGCACACGTGGAAACTTATGATGTCGTTTGAATGCACCAAAAATCAACTTTAAAAAAAGACAGCAAGTTAAATATTTTTCTCACTTCTGGTATATTTTCCCATCATATCCTTCTTCTACAAAAACCTCTCTCTATCACCAAACACAAAACTAGAAAATTTTCATCTTTTTTACTTTGATCAATCAAAAAACATGTAAATGGATAGTCATATCGCAAAAAAATAGATGTTAATGTTAGTCAACCGAACATTCTAGAAGCTCTTTCACAAGATATGCTTGTGGAGATCATATCTAGAGTTGGTCAGGATTCATCTGACCAGTTATTCAGATGCTAGAGGGTTTGCAAAGATTTTTTGAAGCACTTGGAGCATCCGTTGGTTTATAAAAGGATTTCTCTTGATACGTTGTTGCATTTATTATGGTTTGATCACCCTAAGTTGGTCAATATGATCCTTCTATGTTTTATTTTAGAAAACCCTATTGCACTTTTTCTCTATGGTTTGACGGGTTATTTTGATGGTAATTACACATATGAAGGGCTTCGTTTATTAAAGAAAGCTTCGAACATGCAACTTAAGGAGGCATGTTATGTTTATGGTTTGGTCATGTTCGCCTCTCAACAAATAGAGGACAAGGACATCGGATACCAAATTCTGATCGAACATTCCCACCATGGTCAGTGCCAGATGTGGTGGTTGCGGTGAGAACAAAGGTTTTAGGTTTGGGGGGGGGGGTTATGGAGATTCAACCGCCATCCTTTTAATGACGTAGCAAAGCACTACCCTATCAAGGGCCACAATGGTTATACTCCAATTCATGATGGGTGAGAAACTCAGTGGCCAATACCGGAATGCATGTCTTGTTTTTGGGCATATGAGTTGGGTATTTTTGCAAAAATCATATGATATTCCTATGACTAGATTTATGTTAGAATTTTATGGTATATATATTTTAGATATTGTAATATTTTACTAATTTGATGTAAATATAAATCCGTAGTAATTTCTATTATCATAGTATCAGTTTATGGGTGATGATTTATGTACACAACTTATTTTTGATATGTACACAAATCATATGCATTAAAGTGTTGTATGGTACAACACTTTAATGCATATTGGTTGTGCAGATAAAATACTGAGTAGAAAGTACACATACTTCCAGAATAATCATGACTTTAGAGTATTACCAACATATAGGGATGCATGTAACTCACTGTAGCCGATAAAGTAGAGTACAAGTTACAACACATATATCTGCAAATTTTGGATATATTTAGTCACTATCTAACCATTCTCATTGTTATGGTCAAATTTTGAAATTTAAGATTTATGTATCATACAAAAGAGCAAAATGACAAACAATGAATCCATCTTCATCTTCAAAAACTATAGTGATGGGATAACTTTGATAAATACAACAAAAGAACAAAATGACAAACAATAAATCTTTGAAATGTCCCGTTCTTATTGATTAAAAACGTTCCATATGAATTGATTTCATTGCGAGGTTTTGACCTCTATATGAGACGTTTTTCAAAGACTGCATTCATTTTTAAAACAAACCATAACCTTTATTTCATAAATAAAGGTTTAAAAAGCTTTATGTAGATTATCAAATAATGATAATCTAAAATATCCTGTTTACACACGACCATTACATAATGGTTTACAATACAAATATGTTACATCGAAATCAATCTCTTGAATGCAGTTTTTACACAATATCATACAAACATGGACTCCAAATCTTGTCCTTATTTTAGTATGCAACAGCGGAAGCTCTTAGTATTCACCTGAGAATAAACATGCTTTAAACGTCAACAAAAATGTTGGTGATTTATAGGTTTAACCTATATATATCAAATCGTAATAATAGACCACAAGATTTCATATTTCAATACATATCCCATACATAGAGATAAAAATCATTCATATGGTGAACACCTGGTAACCGACATTAACAAGATGCATATATAAGAATATCCCCATCATTCCGGGATACCCTTCGGATATGATATAAATTTCGAAGTACTAAAGCATCCGGTACTTTGGATGGGGTTTGTTAGGCCCAATAGATCTATCTTTAGGATTCGCATCAATTAGGGTGTCTATTCCCTAATTCTTAGATTACCAGACTTAATAAAAAGGGGCATATTCGATTTCGATAATTCAACCATAGAATGTAGTTTCACGTACTTGTGTCTATTTTGTAAATCATTTACAAAACCTGCATGTATTCTCATCCCAAAAATATTAGATTTTAAAAGTGGGACTATAACTCACTTTCACAGATTTTTACTTCGTCGGGAAGTAACACTTGGCCACTGGTTGATTCACGAACCTATAACAATATATACATATATATCAAAGTATGTTCAAAATATATTTACAACACTTTTAATATATTTTGATGTTTTAAGTTTATTAAGTCAGCTATCCTCGTTAGCAACCTACAACTAGTTGTCCACAGTTAGATGTACAGAAATAAATCGATAAATATTATCTTGAATCAATCCACGACCCAGTGTATACGTATCTCAGTATTGATCACAACTCAAACTATATATATATTGGAATCAACCTCAACCTTGTATAGCTAACTCCAACATTCACATATAGAGTGTCTATGGTTGTTCTGAAATATATATAGATGTGTCGACATGATAGGTCGAAACATTGTATACGTGTCTATGGTATCTCAAGATTACATAATATACAATACAAGTTGATTAAGTTATGGTTGGAATAGATTTGTTACCAATTTTCACGTAGCTAAAATGAGAAAAATTATCCAATCTTGTTTTACCCATAACTTCTTCATTTTAAATCCGTTTTGAGTGAATCAAATTGCTATGGTTTCATATTGAACTCTATTTTATGAATATAAACAGAAAAAGTATAGGTTTGTAGTCGGAAAAGTAAGTTACAAGTCGTTTTTGTAAAGGTAGTCATTTCAGTCGAAAGAACGACGTCTAGATGACCATTTTAGAAAACATACTTTCACTTTGAGTTTAACCATAATTTTTGGATATAATTTCATGTTCATAATAAAAATGATTTTCCCAGAATAACAACTTTTAAATCAAAGTTTATCATAGTTTTTAATTAACTAACCCAAAACAGCCCGCGGTGTTATTACGACAGCGTAAATCCGGTTTTACGATGTTTTTCGTGTTTCCAGGTTTTAAATCATTAAGTTAGCATATCATATAGATATAGAACATGTGTTTAGTTGATTTTAAAAGTCTAGTTAGAATGATTAACTTTTATTTGCGAACAAGTTTAGAATTAACTAAACTATGTTCTAGTGATTACAAGTTTAAACCTTCGAATAAGATAGCTTTATATGTATGAATTGAATGATGTTATGAACATCATTACTACCTCAAGTTCCTTGGATAAACCTACTGTAAATGAGAAAAATGGATCTAGCTTCAAAGGATCCTTGGATGGCTTGAAAGTTCTTGAAGCAGAATCATGACACGAAAACAATTTCAAGTAAGATTTCTACTCGAAATAAGATTGTTATAGTTATAGAAATCGAATTAAAGTTTGAATATGATTATTACCTTGTATTAGAAATATAACCTACTGTAAGTAACAAAGGTTTCTTGATCTTGGATGATTACTTGGAATGGATTTAGAAAACTTGGAAGTATTCTTGATTTTATGAAACTAGAACTTTTGGAATTTATGAAGAACACTTAGAACTTGAAGATAGAACTTGAGAGAGATCAATTAGATGAAGAAAATTGAAGAATGAAAGTGTTTGTAGGTGTTTTTGGTCGTTGGTGTATGGATTAGATATAAAGGATATGTAATTTTGTTTTCATGTAAATAAGTCATGAATGATTACTCATATTTTTGTAATTTTATGAGATATTTCATGCTAGTTGCCAAATGATGGTTCCCACATGTGTTAGGTGACTCACATGGGCTGCTAAGAGCTGATCATTGGAGTGTATATACCAATAGTACATACATCTAAAAGCTGTGTATTGTACGAGTACGAATACTGGTGCATACGAGTAGAATTGTTGATGAAACTGAACGAGGATGTAATTGTAAGCATTTTTGTTAAGTAGAAGTATTTTGATAAGTGTCTTGAAGTCTTTCAAAAGTGTATGAATACATATTAAAACACTACATGTATATACATTTTAACTGAGTCGTTAAGTCATCGTTAGTCGTTACATGTAAATGTTGTTTTGAAACCATTAGGTTAACGATCTTGTTTAATGTTGTTAAACCATTGTTTATTATAACAAATGAGATGTTAAATTGTTATATTATCATGATATTATGATATATAATATATCTTAGTATGATATATATACAGTTAAATGTCGTTACAACGATAATTGTTACATATATGTCTCGTTTCGAAATCATTAAGTTAGTAGTCTTATTTTTACATATGTATTTCTTTGTTAATACACTTAATAATATATTTACTTATAATTTAACATAATTAACCAAGTATATCAATATCTTAATATGATTCATATGTACCTAGTAAGGCGTTGTTATAACGATAATCGTTATATATATTGTTTTCGAGTTTCTTAAATTAATAGTCTCATTTTTATGTATATTTAAATCATTGTTAAAATACCTAATGAGATACAAACTTATAATAAAATCATGTTAACTATATATATAACCATATATATGTCATCGTATAGTTTTTACAAGTTTTCGCGTTCGTGAATCACCGGTCAACTTGGGTGGTCAATTGTCTATATGAAACCTATTTCAATTAATCAAGTCTTAACAAGTTTGATTGCTTAACATGTTGGAAACACTTAATCATGTAAATAACAATTTCATTTAATATATATATAAACATGGAAAAGTTCGGGTCACTACAGTACCTACCCGTTAAATAAATTTCGTCCCGAAATTTTAAGCAGTTGGAGGTGTTGACGTATCTTCTGGAAATAAATGCGGGTATTTCTTCTTCATCTGATCTTCACACTCCCAGGTGAACTCGAGTCCTCTACGAGCATTCCATCAAACCTTAACAATTGGTATCTTGTTTTGTTTAAGTCTCTTAACCTCACGATCCATTATTTTGACGGGTTCTTCAATGAATTGAAGTTTTTCATTGATTTGGATTTCGTCCAACGGAATAGTGAGATCTTCTTTAGCAAAACATTTCTTCAAATTTAAGACGTGGAAAGTGTTATGTACAGCCGCGAGTTGTTGAGGTAGCTCCAGTTGGTAAGCTACTGGACCGACACGATCTATAATCTTGAATGGTCCAATGTACCTTGGATTTAGTTTCCCCCGTTTACCAAATCGAACAACGCCTTTCCAAGGTGAAACCTTAAGCATGACCATTTCTCCAATTTCAAACTCTATATCTTTTCTTTTACTGTCCGCGTAGCTCTTTTGTCGACTCTGGGCGGTTTTCAATCTTTGTTGAATTTGGATGATTTTCTCGGTAGTTTCTTGTATTATCTCCGGACCCGTAATCTGTCTATCCCCCACGTCACTCTAACAAATCGAAGACCTGCACTTTCTACCATAAAGTGCTTCAAACGGCGCCATCTCAATGCTTGAATGGTAGCTGTTGTTGTAGGAAAATTCTGCTAATGGTAGATGTCGATCCCAACTGTTTCCGAAATCAATAACACAAGCTCGTAGCATGTCTTCAAGCATTTGTATCATCCTTTCGCTATGCCCAACAGTTTGTGGATGATAGGCAGTACTCATGTCTATACGAGTTCCCAATGCTTGCTGTAATGTCTGCCAGAATCTTGAAATAAATCTGCCATCCCTATCAGAGATAATAGAGATTGGTATTCCATGTCTGGAGACGACTTCCTTCAAATACAGTCATGCTAACTTCTCCATCTTGTCATCTTCTCTTATTGGCAGGAAGTGTGCTGACTTGGTGAGACGATCAACTATTACCCAAATAGTATCATAACCACTTGCAGTCCTTGGCAATTTAGTAATGAAATCCATGGTAATGTTTTCCCATTTCCATTCCGGGATTTCAGGTTGTTGTAGTAGACCTGATAGTTTCTGATGTTCAGCTTTGACCTTAGAACACGTCAAACATTCTCCTACATATTTAGCAATATCGGCTTTCATACCTGGCCACCAAAAATGTTTCTTAAGATCCTTGTACATCTTCCCCGTTCCAGGATGTATTGAGTATCTGGTTTTATGACCTTCTCTAAGTACCATTTCTCTCATATCTCCAAATTTTGGTACCCAAATCCTTTCAGCCCTATACCGGGTTCCGTCTTCCCGAATATTAAGATGCTTCTCCGATCCTTTGGGTATTTCATCCTTTAAATTTCCCTCTTTTAAAACTCCTTGTTGCGCCTCCTTTATTTGAGTAGTAAGGTTATTGTGAATCATTATATTCATAGATTTTACTCGAATGGGTTCTCTGTCCTTCCTGCTCAAGGCGTCGCCTACCACATTTGCCTTCCCCGGGTGGTAACGAATCTCAAAGTCGTAATCATTCAACAATTCAATCCACCTACGCTGCCTCATATTCAGTTGTTTCTGATTAAATATGTGTTGAAGACTTTTGTGGTCGGTATATATAATAGTTTTGACCCCATATAAGTAGTGCCTCCAAGTCTTTAATGCAAAAACAACCGCGCCTAATTCCAAATCATGCGTCGTATAATTTTGCTCGTGAATCTTCAATTGTCTAGACGCATAAGCAATTACCTTCGTCCGTTGCATTAATACACAACCGAGACCTTGCTTTGATGCGTCAAAATAAATCACAAAATCATCATTCCCTTCAGGCAATGACAATATAGGTGCGGTAGTTAGCTTTTTCTTCAATAATTGAAACGCCTTCTCTTGTTCATCCTTCCATTCAAAATTCTTCCCTTTATGCGTTAATGCAGTCAAGGGTTTTGCTATTTTGGAGAAATCTTGGATGAATCTTCTGTAGTAACCAGCCAATCCTAAAAATTAACGTATATGCTTCAGAGTTTTTGGGGTTTCCCACTTTTCAACGGTTTCGATCTCTGCCGGGTCCACCTGGATACCTTCTTTGTTCACTATGTGACCGAGGAATTGAACTTCTTCCAACCAAAATGCACACTTTGAAAACTTAGCGTACAGTTTTTCTTTCCTCAATACTTCTAGCACTTTTCTGAAATGTTCTTCGTGCTCTTGATCATTCTTTGAGTAAGTAAGTATGTCATCGATGAAAACAATGACAAACTTGTCAAGATATGGCCCACACACTCGGTTCATAAGGTCCATGAACACAGCTGGTGCGTTAGTCAATCCAAACGGCATAACCATAAACTCGTAATGACCATAACGCGTCCTAAAAGCAGTTTTTGGAATATCATCCTCCTTTACTCGCATTTGATGATATCCAGAACGTAAATCGATCTTCGAATAAACTGGCGAGCCTTGTAGTTGATCAAATAAGTCATCAATTCTCGGCAGTGGATAACAGTTTTTGATGGTAAGTTTGTTCAACTCTCTGTAGTCAATACACAACCTAAATGTACCATCCTTCTTCTTGACAAACAAAACAGGAGCTCTCCATGGTGATGTGCTTGGTCGAATGAAACCACGTTCTAATAGTTCTTGCAGTTGGCTTTGCAGTTCTTTCATCTCACTGGGTGCGAGTCTATAAGGAGCACGAGCTATTGGTGCAGCTCCTGGTACAAGATCTATTTGAAATTCAACAGATCGATATGGAGGTAGTCCCGGTAATTCTTTTGGAAATACATTGGGAAATTCTTTTGCGACGGGAACATCATTGATGCTCTTTTCTTCAGTTTGTACTTTCTCGACGTGTGGTAGAACAGCATAGCAACCTTTTCTTATTAGTTTTTGTGCCTTCAAATTACTAATAAGATGTAGCTTCATGTTGCCCTTTTCTCCGTACACCATTAAGGGTTCTCCTTCTTCTCGTACAATACGAATTGCATTTTTATAACATACGATCTCTGCTTTCACCTTCTTCAGCCAGTCCATGCCAACTATTACATCAAAACTCCCTAACTCTACTGGTATCAAATCAATCTTAAATATTTCGCTACCCAGTTTAATTTCTCGATTCCGGCATATATTATCTGCTGAAATTAATTTACCGTTTGCTAATTCGAGTAAAAATTTACTATCCAACGGCGTCAATGGATAACTTAATTTAGCACAAAAATCTCAACTCATATAGCTTCTATCCGCACCCGAATCAAATAAAACGTAAGAAGATTTATTGTCAATAAGAAACGTACCCGTAACAAGCTCCGGGTTTTTCTGTGCCTCTGCCGCATTAATATTGAAAACTCTTCTGCGGCCTTGTCCATTCGTGTTCTCCTGGTTCGGGAAATTTCTAATAACGTGGCCCGGTTTTCCACATTTATAACAAACTACATTGGCATAACTTGCTCCGACACTACTTGCTCCGCCATTACTCATTCTGACACCATTTGTTCCTTTCGTTCTATTAACCCTTGGTCCGTAGACCTCACACTTCACCGCGCTATGACCATTTCTTTTACACTTGTTGCAAAATTTGGTGCAGAACCCCGAGTGTGACGACCCGGAAATTTCCGACTAAATTTAAACTTTATCTTTATATTATTCTGACACGATAAGCAATGTTTGTTAAGTTAAATCTCAAGAATTTTAAACTATGTTTATACATTCATTTAAACCTCGACCAAATTCCAATGATTCACGAACCATTAAATGAACATATATGAATATGTATGTATATGTGTATATGTTATAAATTGAAAATGTCAACAAAGTATTTAAAAGTATAATGCTTTATATGAACGTATTTGTTTCAATATGATTATCGACGAAATTAAAAAAAAATATATTAAGTGATTGAATTATCAGAAACATTGAATTATGATTACAAGTCTCTGTTGAGAGGTCCACTATGATTTGAAAAATCTATTCCTCTTAACGATATTCGGAATAATTTGTAAAGCTATTTATAAATAAATATAAAAAGTGTCATTTACGAAAGTTAGACAAAAGCTAGTGGAGAATTGGTTTCCATAATATTCTATTAATCTATTTTCAAACGTACAAAAACGTTTTCAGTTTAAAAAGAACTTTATTATTAAAACGTATATAACTTTTATAAATATCTAGAATCACTTTTGACAACTCATTACTTAACCAGTATAATAAATATAACGATATTTATATTTTATTTCATTAAATATATATAACGATTTAAATTAATATTATATATATTTATACGCGTATTATACATACATAGTTTTTATACTTTTACTATACTTTAACTTTACCTTTACTTTACTTTTACTTTACTTTAACTTTTGTTGGGATTTAACAAGTTTCATAATATTTAAAATCTTTTAAGAATCAAACTTTGCGGAAGCATGTAATTACCAATTTTAGACTTGTTAAACTTTAACCAATTAAAGTTAAATCCCAATTAGGATCAAGTTGTGAAACATACTTACAAACTACAAGCAAGAAAGGAGTTTATACCTATTCCAAGCTTGGTAGAGAGTGATGAAGATGATGATGAAGAATAGAGCTTCAAATGGATGAAACCTCAAGTAGTTATACCCCAAGCTAATCACCAACACCTTTGCTTTTAGTTAGGATTTAATTGTAACACTTGAATGAACTTGCAACAGCAGCATGGGAGAGCAAAAGAGTGCAGTTTTTTTGATGTATTTTGCAAGTGTATTGTTTCCACCAAGGAGTCAAAGTGCATGTATATGGAAATGGGAAAGTATGGCCAAGTGTTGGAATCAATAGCATGCTTTCTTACACTCCCCATGCCACCCATTAGTTTTATAAAATTAATTAGTTTTAAATAAGATAAATGTTTTATAAAACTTTTATATAAAACTTACATATATTTATAATGCACATTTTATAAACTTGCAAATATATTTATGTACATTTTATTATATAAAACCAATTTATATAAATGTGACATAAATTAATTAATTATTTAACCCATAAATAATTAATTTCATATTACATAAATTATTCCATAATTTATATATATATATACACATCAAGTAATATTTAAGAAAACCATTTTTCTTAAAGTTCAAGTGTCGCGTATTTATTTAACAATCCAACCGTTAAAATAAATACATATAAAGTGTTGGTTAGCTTGTTATTGGGTATGACCCGACTTGGATCATAAGATAGTGGCCACGTTAATTTAATATGTCTCTCGGGCATACGAAATACCTTCAATCTCCCACTTGCACGAGAAACATAAGAAATTAATGCAAGTGATGGATACCACCTAACAACCGTCCATCACCCCCAATATGTTATGACTTTTGCCATTCAATAACATCATCCCTTTCGAGTTCCCATCTCGAATATGAATAGGTGAATCTTTTCATTACATCCTTTCGTCCTAGATGTCATGTTAAATCCAAGAGACACAGAGCGATCACTCTCTTTTAGATTTAACTTTATCAGGCCTTAGACATCTGACTCTCAACGAATAAGAGGGACAAATTCCATCTTGACTACATACGTCCTAAATATGTACCTTGCATTATGCCTGAGCTCTTCCTTGTGAACTACCATATTTCAGAATAGCGAAGGAAAGAATCAAGGTAGAATGCTTGGTGAATATTCGAACCCGATATGTATCTCAGGTCAGAGGATACAATGATATTCGCCTTTACTCAAGATTACATGTGATCAACCACAAAAGCTCTATTTAGTGAATCTTGAGGGCGGGTCTTCCAATATTTGTATCCCACAAATATCTATGAACCTTGGTAGCAACCTTGCCCCACATTCAGTCCATGAATGTATACCAATCCAAGTTCATAATAGTCTAAACCTCACACTTGCTCCCACAAATGTGATCGACTACGGAATTTAGAATAAGAGCTTATTCATGGATAAAATATGCAAAATAGGAACCTGACTCAGGATTAATAAATTAACACCATAATTATATTAATGAGTTTGAACAAATTTCGTTCCATTACAATACTTAAAACAGATCATGACCAATCACTAGAATATCGAAGCCCTAACGCACAAACATGTCCTGCATGTTTTGCTCCATGTAAGAGCTTCGTGAGAGGATCCGCTATATTAAGATCTGTGTGAACTTTGCGAATACATATCTTTCCCTTTTCAACTTCATCCCTTATGTAGTTGAATCTCCGCTCCATGTGACGGGTCTTTTGGTGAGCACGAGGTTCTTTGATTTGAGCAATCGCACCCTCGTTGTCACAAAAGATCTCAAGAGGGTCCTGAATGGAAGGGACTACTCCTAAGTCGTCGATGAACTTCTTCATCCATGCAGCTTCCTGAGCTGCCAATGATGCGGCGATGTACTCCGACTCTGTAGTGGATAAAGCAACAACATCCTGTTTTGAACTCTTCCAAGAGACTGCACCCCCATTTAGTGTGAAGACATAACCGGATTGTGATCGAGAATCATCTCGATCAGTTTGGAAACTCGCATCCACGTAACCTTTTACAGCAAGTTCCTCCTCACCAGACCCATATATTAGAAACATATCCTTGGTCCTCCTAAGGTATTTCAATATACTTTTGACAGCAATCCAATGACTGTTTCCTGGGTTATTCTGGTATCTACTTGTCAGGCTAAGAGCGCATGACACATCCGGTCTAGTGCATATCATTGCATACATGATTGACCCAATGGCAGACGCATATGGGACTTTCTTCATTCTCTCCTGTTCATCTTTCGTGGTGGGGCACTGAGATGAACTAAGGAGCGTTCCTCTTTGAATAGGTACCAAACCTTTCTTAGAGTTCTCTATCTTGAACCTTTTCAAGATCTTTTCAATGTATGCACTTTGATTCAAACCTATCAATTTCTTGGATCTATCCCTGTAGATCCTAATCCCCAAAATGTATTGTGCTTCTTCAAGATCCTTAATGGAGAAGCAGCCTTTTAGCCAAGTTTTAACTCCTTGCATTGTCGGGATATCATTCCCAAATAATAATATATCATCCACATATAATACAAGGAACATGATAGTGCTCCCACTAGCTTTCTTGTATACACAAGCTTCATCACCATTTTTAATGAAGCCAAATTTCTTGGCTTCCTCATTAAAACGATGATTCCACATTCTAGATGCTTGTTTCAATCCGTAGATTGACTTCTTTAACTTACATACTTTGTTAGGATGTTTTGGATCGACAAAACCTTCAGGTTGAACCATATAGACATCTTCCTCAAGATATCCATTTAGGAAAGCGGTCTTGACATCCATTTGCCATATTTCATAATCATAATGAGCAGCAATGGCAAATAATATCCTAATAGACTTTAGCATTGCCACAGGCGAAAAGGTTTCATCATAGTCAATTCCTTGAGTTTGAGTGAAACCTTTTGCTACAAGTCTAGCTTTATATGTATTTAAGTTTCCATGCATGTCGGTTTTCATCTTGAAAATCCATTTACAATCAACTAACTTGGAGCTAGTAGGTTGTACAACTAGTTCCCAAACTTGGTTGTCATACATGGATTGCATCTCAGCGTTCATGGCTTCCTGCCATTTATCTTTATCAATCCTTGATAAAGCATCTTGGTAGTTTGTTGGTTCATCCAAATCAACCACATAGCAATCATCCATGAGAAACCCATATCTCTCAGGAGGATTACTAATCCTACCAGATCTGCGAACGTCTTGTATACTTTGATCATCCATCTGATCATTCTCGACATTTTCATGTTGAGTGCTAGTGTCAACCAATTGTGTATCATCTACTTGATCTTGAACCTCTTCAAGATCTATCTTCCTTTCACTATTTCCTTCTAATAGGAACTTAGTTTCAAGGAATTCAGCCTTTCGAGCAACAAATACATTTTGCTCGGTTGGATCATAGAAATAGTATCCCATATCATCCTTGGGATATCCTATGAAGATACACTTCGTGGATCGAACATTCAATTTATTAGGGACGTAACGCTTAGGATAAGCTTCACATCCCCATACCTTTAAGTATGATAGAGATGGAGGTTTTCCAAACCACATCTCATGAGGAGTTCGTTCCACTTTCTTGGTTGGGGCCATATTTAAAATACGAGCCGCGGAGCATAGACAATAACCCCAGAATGATAGAGGTAACGTGCTTCTAGCCATCATAGATCGAACCATATACATTAGGGTTCGGTTCCTCCTTTCGGAAACTCCATTAAGTTGGGGTGTTCCAGGTGGAGTAAGTTGTGAGATAATCCCACAAATCCTAAGATGATCTTGGAAAGCATCGCTTAGGTATTCACTTCCTCTATCGGTACGAAGTACCTTGATTGTCTTATTGAGTTGATTTTGTACTTCGCTTTGATATTCTTTGAATGCTTCAAAAGTTTCGTCCTTATGTCTTAACAAGTAGACATATCCAAAACGACTGAAGTCATCAATGAAAGTAACGAAGTATCTTTCACCATTCCTAGCTATGGGCTTAAAGGGTCCACATACATCCGAATGTATTAATCCCAATAAGTCTTTAGCCCTTTCATAGGTCCCTTTGAAAGGTGCTTTAGTCATTTTGCCTTGCAAACAAGATTCACACACATCAAACGAGTCCATCTCATTTGATTTCAAGAGTCCATTCTTTTGAAGTGTATGCATTCGGTTCTTGTTTATGTGACCAAGGCGACAATGCCATAAGTAGGAATTACTCAAATCCCTTTTGAGTTTCTTGGTGCTAGTATGGTATATAGAGCTCGATGATGTGTCATCATGAACCAATTCATAAATTCCATTTGAAGGCGAAGCCTTGAAATAGAATACATTATCTTTAGAAACATGAATATCATCATCAATAAAATTAACAACGTAACCACATTGTTTTAAGCGAGAAATAGAAATAATGTTTCTACACAAATCCGGAGCATACAAAACATTTTCTAAAATAAGTTCCAATCCGCTTGGAAGCTTCAAAATAAAATCTCCTTGAGCTTTAACATGCACCTTTGCACCATTGCCCATATAGAGACTTGATGTTCCCGCCTTATGATTACTTCTTTTGAACCCCTGCAAAGAATTGCAAATATGAGTTCCACATCCCGTGTCTAATACCCATGTATTAGAAGAAGTAATACTAAGCTCTATATATACCATATATATATTACCTGAGGTTTTCCCTTCATCCCTCTTGTCCTTCAACTCCTTAAGATAGACCGGACAGTTTCGTTTCCAATGACCCATCTCACCGCAACCGAAACATGGGTCTTCTTTGGGGTTTGCCTTCTCGGCTACCTTTTGCTTCTTAGCCTTGTTGATGGTTGGGGTAACCATCTTCCCTTTCCCTTTGCCTTGATGGGCGGGTCCTTTTCTCTTGGCCACCTTTGGCTTAGAGGTGTTACCTTTTGACCCACCTTGATCGATTGCTAACACGGGTAAAGCCCTTTTACCCATGCTAGTTTCCGCCGTTCTAAGCATACCGTGAAGCTCACCTATGCTCTTATCCATCCCATTCATATTGTAATTAATTACAAATTGATCAAACCTTTTTGATAAGGAGTTAAGGATAAGATCGGTGGCTAACTCATTTGATATGTTTAGGTTAAGATGGTTAGCACGATCGATAAGGCTTTTCATCTTAAGTACATAAGATGAAACCGATTGGGTATCGTCCATACGACAAGCATGTAGTGCCCGAACCGTTTCGAAACGCTCGACACGCGCTTGTTGGAGGAACATTTCCTTCAATTGCGTTATCATGTCGTATGCACTATGATGCTCGAAATCCTTTTGGAGTTCGGGTATCATAGTCCCAAGCATTAAGCATGAGACTTGAAGGGAGTCGTGGCAATACTTATCATAAGAGGCCATTGCTTCCACATCATTCTCATTCGGTTGATCGGGAATGGGGTCCTCAAGTACATACGCTTTATCCTCTTGTTTGAGGACAATCCGAAGATTGCGGAACCAATCCATAAAGTTGGTATGGTTAAGTTTGTCTTTCTCGAGGAGAGACCGTAACGATAGGTTGTTCATGTTAAGTGGTGCGTTTTGCATGTTGTTGTTGTTATTAGCGGCCATCTACAAAATTCAACAAAGTTCATTTTAAGTATCGATTTTAGATTTAATAAACAATACCCTTTTAATTTGTTTTATTAAATATTAGAATCCATCAGTAAATCAAATTTCGGTTAGGTGACCTTTATCCCGTCATTTGATTTAGCTAGGTAGTCATAATGACAATTGCAATCCTTTTGCAACTTCTAATTTTATGGGATCATGCAATCCTTTTGCATGGCATATTAATCCCATCAACGCCTATTTGTTCCTCATGCTTCGGTGACCCTAAGTTCATGATTCCCAAATCAAGTCGTCCTACTTGTGTAAACATGTAGACTTAACATACAAGTGGTTAGGTGACCTTTATCCCACATGTATGCGAAGTGTACCTTATTCATATTAGTTCACTCATGACGGTTAGGTGACCTTTATCCCATCAAGAGATTCCTAATATGTCTAAGTGTTTCCACAAAAGGATGGCGTTTAACTTGTTTACCTTGTATTAGTTAAAGGGATTTTATGTTTTCTACATTCTAGTTTTAGAAATAAGCTATACACCAACATGCATTTGGTGTGTAGTGTTTTATGAAAAACCTATTTCATATCCTTTTAGTAAACCAATTACCAATTCATTACCATTTTATTTACATTTTCATCTAGTACCTAATAACCATTTATTAGTGTCATGTTGTTATAATTATAACCAATTATAATGTCATTTTTGCAAGTTGTTTCAAGAGATTTTGTATCAACCAAACACATACAAAAAAACATACAAGCATGCAAAATAAAAGTCCACAATCATGCCAAAGTGGTAAGCACTTGTTTAGCCAAAACAAGTGTTACCTAAAGGGTTAAACAAGTAAGAGATTTTAAACAAAATCTCCCACTAAATCTTGTAATCTTCAAAGTTCCATCTTGTAATCTTCTTCATGAATCTTCACTTTTCTTTTACAAAAAAAATATATAACGTAATACATTTTCTCTAAGAAAAGGAAATAACAACATATTCTATTTTACAAACCAAATAGAATAAATTACATCAAGAAATTACAAAATTAATTACAACTTATTACAAACCAAAATGAATGAATAATTATTACAAACCATAAGAATGAATAATCAACCAAATCACACACAAATCCAACCACAAGGTCAAGGCATGATTGTGAACCAAAACAACAACAAATCTTGGCCAAACTTGAAGCTCCAAACCCATTTTGGAAGCCCTTTAATTCGGCCAAAATAATACCCCCATCCAAAACATATAATTTTTGCATTTTACAATCATGCATGTACATAAAATGCAAAATATATAGTGAGTTTAATAACCATCTCGAAGCATATTTCAACAACCTCGGCTCTAGATACCATTGTTGGGATTTAACAAGTTTCATAATATTTAAAATCTTTTAAGAATCAAACTTTGCGGAAGCATGTAATTACCAATTTTAGACTTGTTAAACTTTAACCAATTAAAGTTAAATCCCAATTAGGATCAAGTTGTGAAACATACTTACAAACTACAAGCAAGAAAGGAGTTTATACCTATTCCAAGCTTGGTAGAGAGTGATGAAGATGATGATGAAGAATAGAGCTTCAAATGGATGAAACCTCAAGTAGTTATACCCCAAGCTAATCACCAACACCTTTGCTTTTAGTTAGGATTTAATTGTAACACTTGAATGAACTTGCAAAAAAAGATTTTGATCCCTCCTTTGCCCTTGAAAGCTCACGGCAACAGCAGCATGGGAGAGCAAAAGAGTGCAGTTTTTTTGATGTATTTTGCAAGTGTATTGTTTCCACCAAGGAGTCAAAGTGCATGTATATGGAAATGGGAAAGTATGGCCAAGTGTTGGAATCAATAGCATGCTTTCTTACACTCCCCATGTCACCCATTAGTTTTATAAAATTAATTAGTTTTAAATAAGATAAATGTTTTATAAAACTTTTATATAAAACTTCCATATATTTATAATGCACATTTTATAAACTTGCAAATATATTTATGTACATTTTATTATATAAAACCAATTTATATAAATGTGACATAAATTAATTAATTATTTAACCCATAAATAATTAATTTCATATTACATAAATTATTCCATAATTTATATATATATATACACATCAAGTAATATTTAAGAAAACCATTTTTCTTAAAGTTCAAGTGTCGCGTATTTATTTAACAATCCAACCGTTAAAATAAATACATATAAAGTGTTGGTTAGCTTGTTATTGGGTATGACCCGACTTGGATCATAACATAGTGGCCACGTTAATTTAATATGTCTCTCGGGCATACGAAATACCTTCAAACTTTAATAATTTACTTTAATAATTCATACTTTAATAATTTACTTCAATAATTCATACTTTAATAATTCACTTTAATAATTCATACTTTAATAATTCACTTTAATAATTCATACTTTAATAATTCACTTTAATAATTCATACTTTAATAATTCACTTTAATAATTCAAAAATCTATTATAAATATAATTCAATAGGTTTCATTATTTCATAGAAACTTAAAAATATATTTCTCTAAACTCTCTCAATCGATTTACATATATATATATATATATATATATATATATATATATATATATATATATATATATATATATATATATATATATATATATATATATTGCTCTGTATTATTTCAAGATATTATTAGTATACATAAAATATTACGACGGAGTGATGTCCGAGTGATTTCAAAATAGTTTTTTGAATGAGTCGAAGCTAAGGAAATTATGGGTTATAGCTATGGAGGTGATGGGTATGGTTCATGGGTATGCTCGTGAGGTCAATCTAGTGTTTATCATCTCCGTTGCGTCTACATACTTTCCTGCAATATTGAATCTCAATATTGATACGTGAGCACTCATAACTTAACTTTTATATATCAATAGTGTATCCCTGACTAGTGCTCGAGTATATAGGATTATGCATGCATGTACATTCGATATTGTCCTTAGATAGGTTTGTTGAATCCTGAATTAGATACATATGCTACTGAGATAGGGTATATGATATGCATGTCATTGGAAAGCTAGCGAAAAAATTAAGAACTTTTCATTTAGATATCGAATGGTTTCGATGAACGGATTTGAAGTTATAGTCAACTGAATTTTAGTATTATTGTTAAAATGATTATTATTACTATCGTCGTTATTATTTTAATAGAAATATCATTGTTATTATAAAATATCATTATTACTATTATGTTAGTATTATCATTTTATCATAATAACATTTTTAGTAAATATAAATATTGTTATAGAATAATAATAATTATTATTACAAAATAATACAACTTTTACTTATTATTATTATGATCAATATTATTTTATCAAATAAATAGGGGATACAAAGATATTTTTCACCACGCGTAATATAATTACATTAATAATACTTACCACTATAGTTTTAAGATATTAAGTGAACTTTATAAATTTTACTACTTAAGATATATAAAAGTATATTTTATCATATATAAACGTTAATATAAATTTTTATTAATAAATGACTTTTATTATTATAAAATCTAATAAATATATTTAAATATATAAAACGACTATAGTTAAGTTATATAATAAACACGTATAAATTTTAGAAGTCATTTTGGGTCAAGTTGACTTTTGTTGACTTTTGCATATTAGAGTCGAGCATTAGGATTGTGGTACACTATGACTTGACCAAAAACTGTTAGACAAATATTGACCAACATATAAATATATATAATTAATATAGGTTCGTGAATCCGAGGCCAACCTTGCACTTGTTAAATGACGTTATATGTATTTTTACTACGAAATACAGTATGGTGAGTTTCATTTGCTCCCTTTTATATATATTTTTTTGGGACTGAGAATACATGCGCTGTTTTTATAAATGTTTTACGAAATAGGCACAAGTACTAATACTAATTCTACGTGGGTTTAAACAAGAAATATACCCTTAGCTTGGTAACATTAAACTACTTGTCTATGTACGGTAGGCGCGAATCCTAAAGATAGATCTATTGGGCCTGACAAACCCCATCCTGACTAGAGGATGCTTTAGTACTTCGAGGTTATTTTAAACACACCTGATTTGGTGTACTTCAGAGGGTAAAACATGAACGTTAAGGCTTGTTACCGGGTGCCTACAACTTATAGAATACTTTTATACACTTGCGAGTGTACATATATTTATAAACGGAAATCTTGCGGTCTGTTAATATATTGAAATGATTGTTATGATAAACCTATGAACTCACCAACCTTTTGGTTGACACTTTAAAGCATGTTTATTCTCAGGTATTAAAGAAATCTTCCGCTGTGCATTAGCTCATTTTAAGGATATTACTTGGAGTCATTCATGGCATATTTTGAAAGACGTTGCATTCGAGTCATTGAGTTCATCAAGATTATTATTATGTCAATTATAGTTGGATGTATTATGAAATGGTGTGCATGCCTTCAACTTTCGTTGTAAAGAAAGTTTGTCTTTTAAAAACGAATGCAATATTTGTAAAATGTATCATATAGAGGTTAAAATACCTCGCGATGTAATCAACTAATGTGAATCGTTTATAATGTATATGAACGGGTCCTTTCAGTTGGTATCAGAGCGGTGGTCTTACCGAACCAGGTCTTGCATTAGTGTGTCTAACTGATAGTTGTTAAGATGCATTAGTGGGTCTGGACTTCGACCGTGTCTGCATGTCAAAAGTTTTGCTTATCATTTTTAGTTGGAAATCATCTACTTACCATCCTTAGAAAATTATCTGCTTATCATTCTTAAGTCTAGACGCGTTTTCCTACATTTATTGCATAATAATGTATAGATGAATTCTTATCTTAGCATATCTGTTACTGTGAACTTTGATTGACATCTTTCAAAGATTCCTCCGTAATTTATGGGATTTTGGTATTATATATACATATGTAAATTATGTATTGAAGAATACCAAATCTAAATTCTACAATCTATTTCATACCAAAAATTCTTTCCCTGATCATACAAGATGGATCCCTCAACCTGTTCGAGTTCCTCAGATTCCGACAGCTATGCCGATATGGATTTTCACATGAGCTCCGAAAGCAGCGTGACCGAAATGGATCAACCAATTAGCCATCATCTATTTTGGATGAATTGGGGATGAGTTCGTAATCTACTTAACCATTGGAGACAAGAAGAAGGTGATCCCTTTCATCCACCACATTGCCCTCTTGGCAATGAACCTAAAGCATTTACCGGTGAACCTGTCCGAAACACCATTTTCTCTCTCATTTCCAGAGTATCTCGTCATGATTATATACTACACATAATTCTAGATCTTATCTATCCGCTCGTCCGAACCGACAATCACCCCGATGTAATAGAAGAAGTCAACGAGCTTCGCGCTCGGGTAGTGGCTTTGAAGAATATGGTGCAGAGGTTACAAACACCAGCAGCATAACCAGTACCACCATCAACAACATCAACAGTACCATTACCACCACCAACAACAATCGCTTCGCAAACCTCAACTTCACAATCTGTCCCACGAGCATCGACGTCATACGCCATGTAGATACCAAGGAATACCACAACGATGAATTATTGATTCATAACTTCATTGGGGAAACATTCTACGACGATTATGTAATTTCTAAAGTTTAGAAATTATCTATCCTAGCCTTAACCATAAATCAAATGAGTTTAATTTAATATTAACTCATTAAATCTATATTACATCTGAAGAAATATACACATATATATTACCATAAAGACTGTAATAAAATTCTTTTGTACAAAATATTAATTGTGAAATTTTTTTTAACGGGTAGGTAATACCCGAGAGATACATAAATTCACAATTAATATATTACATTTTTCGAATCTGATTAAGCAAATCATCAACTATACTCCCAAAATCTCACAACAATATACATTCTTGTATAGAAATCAAAACAACCATTCTCACCCAAATTTGATTACGCATTTTGATTTTGACAAATCAAAATCCAAGTCATGATTTAACAGAAGACATCACTCTTAGATTCCTACATCTTTCAAAGCTATACTTTGACTTCAAAACCGTGTTAGAACATCATATGTATATTAACGATTACAAACTGTGTTCAAACTCTCCGAAGTTTTCGAAGACATTTCAAACAATGAACAATCGAGATGATGATCCAACCACATATTACCCACATTTATGTACCTAAAAAGCTCTCGAAGCCAAAGTCATAGTTCGACGCGTATCCGTGTCAGACCCTTTGGCATTTATTAGTTAAAATGACTTTTCAATTCCTTTTCAAAGTAGACAGTTTTGTCACAGCTCCAGCAAGTCAACTTCAACTTTTCAGTCGAACTAGTCTTACTATAACCTCGATAGATACATTGCCCTTTCGTCATCGTTACTGGGGACCTTTCATATCTCGCCACCTTAGCAATAAACTTACCAACAACTTCAATTATCTCTGACTTTTCGAAAAATCATTATATTTATTGAAATCACATCATTTACTCATTCGCATCTTGTAACGAGAATTGTCATACGAATCATCAAAAAACAGTAACCAGTATTTTGAAATCTCGCAGCATGTCTACACCAACAGTTATATGTGTACGTAAAACGTCTATCTCCTGGACTTACATACTTTGAATGTGAAGTTCTGAAAAATATTTTGAACTGCAAAGTAGTTCTTGAAATGCTGACGAAGCATCAAAAACTGTAAACGATCTTAACAGTAAAAAGTTTGATGACAAAGAATAGTAAGGTGGTAAAGCTGAGAAAAAGAGAAGGTTTGGAACTGGAAAACGGATTAAACAGACTATGAAGGAGGCTGTGGACAAATCACAAAGACTAAATCTGCCTTCAAAGAATCCAAATGATTCAGTGCCTGCTAAAGTCATTAACGAATACCTTACTCTTTATTCTAAACCTTTATAGACAAATCTTCATCATCATCCATCAATATTAGAAATTCTAAGATATTATCATATCTTTCATTATAAATATCCGCGATATTTCTGAAGATATTTTCACAACTAATCTTATCTGAAGTCATTTATCTCTTTGCGCTATCAGTGTTACATCATATAAGAAACTATTAGTTTCTATATTCTATAAACTTTCGAGTTTAAATTATGAATGTTTTGAAGTGGTGTTGGGAACTGAAGCATGAGTTAGTATAATATAATGACACTTGATCAACGTGATTATATTACAGTAAGTCATGCTGAGTTTCTAATGGGACATGACGATTCACAGACCATGCCGTCATCATGTTCCATGTTACACGACTCTTGTATTCTATTTAATCTCTAAAAATATCAAGAATATATTTTCTTGATGATTCGGTCTTTTCAGGGTATTCTGGTAAATTAACAAATCAAGATCGTAACATTACCATTTCCTTCTTAGAACATTAACTATGTTCATTCTGAAATTCATATCTGCGAATACTGGACCATTACAAACGTTGCTTGATCGTAAGAAGAAGAAACAAAAGGACAAAACTCCAAAATAGAAATTGGAGTATAAATCGCAGCAAATAGAAGGGAGCATTAACTGTGGATGTCAATGATTATAGAAGACAAAAGCAGGGGCTTTGAAATATAAGGGAAGATATAAAACCCAACAACCACCCAAAAATTATAAACCGTATATATCGATGCATATAGCAATATAAAGACACGGAAGAACTAAAAATACTATAAAACCGAGAGTGTAGTAGAAGTAAATAGATTCTTCAGGAGGCAGATGAAAAAAAAGAACGACAGATATGAAAGTGAGGAGTATATCGAGAATCAGTACTGGATGAAGCATATTGACAAATACTTTAAAATATGAGTTGAGGGAGAAAGAATAGAAGGTGTGAGTTGTAAGGAAATGAAGGAGGTGGATTTATAGTGAAATACCCGACGGAGAAATCAAGATGGATTATCGTATTAATTCAAAGAGAATCATAATCTCCTTAATCACCGAAGCATCAAATCCAACATAGATTACAAAGATTTTCTTTAAATTCGGAGATCAATTGTGATGACGTCAAAAGATATGACGAATCACTATAATCTTATTTCCTTCATTTACGATAACTTCCCTCATTTGCTTTGAGTAATCGAATTATTTTATCCATACTTCTTAAACATGATAAAACTTCATAATCGTCATAATAACATTCTCATTGTTAGCCATAACGACCTCTATCAAATTTCGGGGACGAAATTTCTTTAACGGCTAGGTACTGTGACGACCCGGAAATTTCCGACTAAATTTAAACTTTATCTTTATATTATTCTGACACGATAAGCAATGTTTGTTAAGTTAAATCTTAAGGATTTTAAACTATGTTTATACATTCATTTAAACCTTGACCAAATTTTAATGATTCACGAACCATTAAATGAACATATATGAATATATATGTATATGTGTATATGTTATAAATTGAAAATGTCAACAAAGTATTTAAAAGTATAATACTTTATATGAACGCATTTGTTTCAATATGATTATCGACGAAATTAAAAAAAAATATATTAAACTATTGAATTATCAGAAACATTGAATTATGATTACATGTCTCTGTTGAGAGGTCCACTATGATTTGAAAAATCTATTCCTCTTAACGATATTCGGAATAATTTGTAAAGCTATTTATAAATAAAAATAAAAAGTGTCATTTACGAAAGTTAGACAAAAGCTAGTGGAGAATTGGTTTCCATAATATTCTATTAATCTATTTTCAAACGTACAAAAACGTTTTCAGTTTAAAAAGAACTTTATTATTAAAACGTATATAACTTTTATAAATATCTAGAATCACTTTTGACAACTCATTACTTAACCAGTATAATAAATATAACGATATTTATATTTTATTTCATTAAATATATATAACGATTTAAATTAATATTATATATATTTATACGCGTATTATACATACATAGTTTTTATACTTTTACTATACTTTAACTTTACCTTTACTTTACTTTTACTTTACTTTAACTTTAATAATTCACTTTAATAATTCATACTTTAATAATTCACTTTAATAATTCATACTTTAATAATTCACTTTAATAATTCATACTTTAATAATTTACTTTAATAATTCATACTTTAATAATTCACTTTAATAATTCATACTTTAATAATTCACTTTAATAATTCAAAAATCTATTATAAATAGAATTCAATAGGTTTCATTATTTCATAGAAACTTAAAAATATATTTCTCTAAACTCTCTCAATCGATTTACATATATATATATATATATATATATATATATATATATATATATATATATATATATATATATATATATATATATATATATATATATATATATATATATATATATATATATATATATATATATATATATATATATATATATATATTTGCTCTGTATTATTTCAAGATATTATTAGTATACATAAAATATTACGACGGAGTGATGTTCGAGTGATTTCAAAATAGTTTTTTGAATGAGTCGAAGCTAAGGAAATTATGGGTTATAGCTATGGAGGTGATGGGTATGGTTCATGGGTATGCTCGTGAGGTCAATCTAGTGTTTATCATCTCTGTTGCGTCTACGTACTTTCCTGCAATATTGAATCTCAATATTGATACGTGAGCACTCATAACTTAACTTTTATATATCAATAGTGTATCCCTGACTAGTGCTCGAGTATATAGGATTATGCATGCTTGTACATTCGATATTGTCCTTAGATAGGTTTGTTGAATCCTGAATTAGATACATATGCTACTGAGATAGGGTATATGATATGCATGTCATTGGAAAGCTAGCGAAAAAATTAAGAACTTTTCATTTAGATATCGAATGGTTTCGATGAACGGATTTGAAGTTATAGTCAACTGAATTTTAGTATTATTGTTAAAATGATTATTATTACTATCGTCGTTATTATTTTAATAGAAATATCATTGTTATTATAAAATATCATTATTACTATTATGTTAGTATTATCATTTTATCATAATAACATTTTTAGTAAATATAAATATTGTTATAGAATAATAATAATTATTATTACAAAATAATACAACTTTTACTTATTATTATTATGATCAATATTATTTTATCAAATAAATAGGGGATACAAAGATATTTTTCACCACGCGTAATATAATTACATTAATAATACTTACCACTATAGTTTTAAGATATTAAGTGAACTTTATAAATTTTACTACTTAAGATATATAAAAGTATATTTTATCATATATAAACGTTAATATAAATTTTTATTAATAAATGACTTTTATTATTATAAAATCTAATAAATATATTTAAATATATAAAACGACTATAGTTAAGTTATATAATAAACACGTATAAATTTTAGAAGTCATTTTGGGTCAAGTTGACTTTTGTTGACTTTTGCATATTAGAGTCGAGCATTAGGATTGTGGTACACTATGACTTGACCAAAAACTGTTAGACAAATATTGACCAACATATAAATATATATAATTAATATAGGTTCGTGAATCCGAGGCCAACCTTGCACTTGTTAAATGACGTTATATGTATTTTTACTACGAAATACAGTATGGTGAGTTTCATTTGCTCCCTTTTATATATATTTTTTTGGGACTGAGAATACATGCGCTGTTTTTATAAATGTTTTACGAAATAGGCACAAGTACTAATACTAATTCTACGTGGGTTTAAACAAGAAATATACCCTTAGCTTGGTAACATTAAACTACTTGTCTATGTACGGTAGGCGTGAATCCTAAAGATAGATCTATTGGGCCTGACAAACCCCATCCTGACTAGAGGATGCTTTAGTACTTCGAGGTTATTTTAAACATACCTGATTTGGTGTACTTCAGAGGGTAAAACATGAACGTTAAGGCTTGTTACCGGGTGCCTACAACTTATAGAATACTTTTATACACTTGTGAGTGTACATATATTTATAAACGGAAATCTTGTGGTCTATTAATATATTGAAATGATTGTTATGATAAACCTATGAACTCACCAACCTTTTGGTTGACACTTTAAAGCATGTTTATTCTCAGGTATTAAAGAAATCTTCCGCTGTGCATTAGCTCATTTTAAGGATATTACTTGGAGTCATTCATGGCATATTTTGAAAGACGTTGCATTCGAGTCATTGAGTTCATCAAGATTATTATTATGTCAATTATAGTTGGATGAATTATGAAATGGTGTGCATGCCGTCAACTTTCGGTGCAAAGAAAGTTTGTCTTTTAAAAACGAATGCAATATTTGTAAAATGTATCATATAGAGGTCAAAATACCTCGCGATGTAATCAACTAATGTGAATCGTTTATAATGTATATGAACGGGTCCTTTCACCGAGTGATACTTTTCACACCTTTGGCATAGCTGCTTCTGATTGTTGTTATTGTTGCGGTTGTTATTGTTGTTGGGATGATTGTTGTAGTTGTTGTTGCTGTTGTTGTTGTTGTTGTTGTTGTTGTTGTTGTTGTTGTTGTTGTTGTTGTTGTTGTTGTTGTTGTTGTTGTTGTAGTTGTTGTTGTTGTTATTGTTGTTGTTGTTGGGCCGTTTGTTGTAGTTGGGATTGATGTTGCGATTGTTGGGATAATTGTTGCGATTATTATTGTAATTGCTGTTGTTGTTGTATTGGTGATTCTTATCACCGTTTTCCTCCCACTTTCTTTTGACTTGCTTCACATTGGCCTCTTCAGCCGTCTGTTCTTTAATTCTTTCCTCAATCTGGTTCACTAGTTTGTGAGCCATTCTACATGCCTGTTGTATGGAGGCGGGCTCGTGTGAACTTATATCTTCTTGGATTCTTTCCGGTAATCCTTTCACAAACGTGTCGATCTTCTCTTCCTCATCTTCGAACACTCCCGGACACAATAGGCACAATTCTATGAATCGTCTTTCGTACGTGGTAATATCAAATCCTTGGGTTCGTAACCCTCTAAGTTCTGTCTTGAGCTTATTGACCTCGGTTCTAGGACGGTACTTCTCGTTCATCAAGTGCTTGAATGCTGACCACGGTAGTGCGTAAGCATCATCTTGTCCCACTTGCTCTAGATAGGTATTCCACCATGTTAACGCAGAACCTGTGAAGGTATGCGTAGCGTACTTCACCTTGTCCTCTTCACTACACTTACTTATGGCAAACACCAATTCGGCCTTCTCGGTCCACCGTTTCAATCCAATCGGTCCTTCTGTTCCATCAAATTCCAAAGGTTTGCAGGCAGTGAATTCTTTGTAGGTGCATCCTACACGATTTCCTGTACTGCTAGATCCAAGGTTATTGTTGGTATGTAGCGCGGCCTGTACTGCGGCTATGTTTGAAGCAAGAAAGGCACGGAATTCCTCTTCACTCATATTCAAGGTGTGTCGAGTAGTCGGTGCCATTTCCTTCAAAATAGTCAAATGAAACGAGTTAATCATATAGAATATCAAGAGTAGTCAATAGTACTTCGTAGCGTAATATGAACTTATTTATAAAAGCTCTTTCTTCATATTAGCATTTTATACTCTTTAATTCGGGTAGTACCTACCCGTTAAGTTCATACTTAGTAGCTAACATACCATTTCAACTACTACAATTCTATATGAAAAACTAATCATAAAAAAAAATATATCATATTCAAACCTTTATACAATAACTTGCAAACTTACAATACTGATATTTTACATATAGCATGAAATATAGCACATAAAACTTTGATACAAAGTAGTTGTGAAGATAATTCTAGTTAATAAATAAGGCGTTCAGCAAAGGCAACAAAGACACGTAATTCATACGTCCAGAAACAAGTCATGCATTCTGGTTTTACTAATACTACTTCCCATCCTTGGTCTTGTGGAACGTAACCGTTGTGACCGATAGTATGACAACGTGTTGTAACGTCGTCAAAAGGATGAAGGTTACGTAATGTCCAACAGTCCCGTAACAATCTAAAAACCTCATTTCTTACCCCAATTACCAACTCCGTCACTTGTGGGAACGTTTTGTTTAATAGTTGTAGCCCGATGTTCTTGTTCTCACTTTGGTGAGAAGCGAACATTACTAACCCGTAAGCATAACATGCTTCTTTATGTTGCATGTTAGCCGCTTTTTCTAAATCACAAAGTCCTATATTCGGATATATTGAGTCAAAATAATTTCTTAACCCGTTGCGTAAAATAGCATTTGGGTTCCCCGCAATATATGCGTCAAAGTAAACACATCGTAACTTATGGATTTCCCAATGTGATATCTCCCATCTTTCAAACGAAAGCCTTTTATAAACCAAGGCATTCTTGGAACGTTCTTCGAATGTCTTACAAACTGATCTCGCCTTAAATAGTTGTGCCGAGGAATTCTGACCGACTCTAGACAAGATTTCATCAATCATGTCTCCGGGTAGGTCTCTTAAAATATTGGGTTGTCTATCCATTTTGTGTTTTTAAACTGTAAAATAGACAAGAGTTAGATTCATAAAAAAATACTTATTAATACAAGTAATTTTTACATATATCATAAAGCATAAGCACACTATATTACATATATTACACCACACGAATACAACTATCTTATTCTGACTCGCTCGTTTCTTCTTCTTCTTTAGTTTTGGTTCGTTTTGCCAAGTTTCTAGGGATATATGATGTTCCCCTAATACTAGCTGTCGTTTTCCACAACGGTTTAGAAAAGCCTGGTGGTTTAGAGGTTCCCGGGTCATTGTTACAACTTAAGGACTTCGGGGGTTGACGATACATATAAAGTTCATCGGGGTTGGAATTAGATTTCTCTATTTTTATGCCCTTTCCCTTATTATTTTCTTTTGCCTTTTTAAATTCAGTTGGGGTAATTTCTATAACATCATCGGAATTCTCGTCGGAATCCGATTCATTGGAGAATTGGTAATCCTCCCAATATTTTGCTTCCTTGGCGGAAACACCATTGACCATAATTAACCTTGGTCGGTTGGTTGAGGATTTTCTTTTACTTAACCGTTTTATTATTTCCCCCACCGGTTCTATTTCCTCCTCCGGTTCCTCCTCTTCCGGTTCTGATTCTTCTTCCGGTTCTGATTCTTCTTCCGGTTCTTCTTCGGGAACTTGTGAATCAGTCCAATATATATTCGACTCTTCGTTATTATTAGGTGAGTCAATGGGATTTGTGCTAGAAGTAGACATCTATCACACAATATCAAACATGTTAAGAGATTAATATATCACATAATATATACATGTTAATAATATATAGTTTCCAACAAAAATGTTAAGCAATCATTTTTAAAGAAAACACGGTCGAAGTCCAGACTCACTAATGCATCCTAACAAACTCGATAAGACACACTAATGCAAATTTTCTGGTTCTCTAAGACCAACGCTCGGATACCAACTGAAATGTCCCGTTCTTATTGATTAAAAACGTTATATATTAATTGATTTCGTTGCGAGGTTTTGACCTCTATATGAGACGTTTTTCAAAGACTGCATTCATTTTTAAAACAAATCATAACCTTTATTTCATAAATAAAGGTTTAAAAAGCTTTACGTAGATTATCAAATAATGATAATCTAAAATATCCTGTTTACACACGACCATTACATAATGGTTTACATTACAAATATGTTACATCGAAATTAGTTTCTTGAATGCAGTTTTTACACAATATCATACAAACATGGACTCCAAATCTTGTCCTTATTTTAGTATGCAACAGCGGAAGCTCTTAGTATTCACCTGAGAATAAACATGCTTTAAACGTCAAAAAAAATGTTGGTGAGTTATAGGTTTAACCTATATATATCAAATCGTAACAATAGACCACAAGATTTCATATTTCAATACATATCCCATACATAGAGATAAAAATTATTCATATGGTGAACACCTGGTAACCGACATTAACAAGATGCATATATAAGAATATCCCCATCATTCCGGGACACCCTTCGGATATGATATAAATTTCGAAGTACTAAAGCATCCGGTACTTTGGATGGTGTTTGTTAGGCCCAATAGATCTATCTTTAGGATTCGCGTCAATTAGGGTGTCTGTTCCCTAATTCTTAGATTACCAGACTTAATAAAAAGGGGCATATTCGATTTCGATAATTCAACCATAGAATGTAGTTTCACGTACTTGTGTCTATTTTGTAAATCGTTTATAAAACCAGCATGTATTCTCATCCCAAAAATATTAGATTTTAAAAGTGGGACTATAACTCACTTTCACAGATTTTTACTTCGTCGGGAAGTAAGACTTGGCCACTGGTTGATTCACGAACCTATAACAATATATACATATATATCAAAGTATGTTCAAAATATATTTACAACACTTTTAATATATTTTGATGTTTTAAGTTTATTAAGTCAGCTGTCCTCGTTAGCAACCTACAACTAGTTGTCCACAGTTAGATGTACAGAAATAAATCGATAAATATTATCTTGAATCAATCCAAGACCCAGTGTATACGTATCTCAGTATTGATCACAACTCAAACTATATATATTTTGGAATCAACCTCAACCATGTATAGCTAACTCCAACATTCACATATAGAGTGTCTATGGTTGTTCCGAAATATATATAGATGTGTCAACATGATAGGTCAAAACATTGTATACGTGTCTATGGTATCTCAAGATTACATAATATACAATACAAGTTGATTAAGTTATGGTTGGAATAGATTTGTTACCAATTTTCACGTAGCTAAAATGAGAAAAATTATCCAATCTTGTTTTACCCATAACTTCTTCATTTTAAATCCGTTTTGAGTGAATCAAATTGCTATGGTTTCATATTGAACTCTATTTTATGAATCTAAATAGAAAAAGTATAGGTTTGTAGTTGGAAAAATAAGTTACAAGTCGTTTTTTTAAAGGTAGTCATTTCAGTCGAAAGAACGACGTCTAGATGACCATTTTAGAAAACATACTTCCACTTTGAGTTTAACCATAATTTTTGGATATAGTTTCATGTTCATAATAAAAATCATTTTCCCAGAATAACAACTTTTAAATCAAAGTTTATCATAGTTTTTAATTAACTAACCCAAAACAGCCCGCGGTGTTACTACGACGGAGTAAATCCGGTTTTACGGTGTTTTTCGTGTTTCCAGGTTTTAAATCACTAAGTTAGCATATCATATAGATATAGAACATGTGTTTAGTTTATTTTAAAAGTCAAGTTAGAAGGATTAACTTTTATTTGCGAACAAGTTTAGAATTAACTAAACTATGTTCTAGTGATTACAAGTTTAAACCTTCGAATAAGATAGCTTTATATGTATGAATCGAATGATGTTATGAACATCATTACTACCTCAAGTTCCTTGGATAAATCTACTAGAAATGAGAAAAATGGATCTAGCTTCAAAGGATCCTTTGATGGCTTGAAAGTTCTTGAAGCAGAATCATGACACGAAAACAATTTCAAGTAAGATTTCCACTCGAAATAAGATTGTTATAGTTATAGAAATTGAATTAAAGTTTGAATATGATTATTACCTTGTATTAGAAACATAACCTATTGTAAGTAACAAAGGTTTCTTGATCTTGGATGATTACTTGGAATGGATTTAGAAAACTTGGAAGTAAACTTGCAATCTTGGAAGTATTCTTGATTTTATGAAACTAGAACTTTTGGAATTTATGAAGAACACTTAGAACTTGAAGATAGAACTTGAGAGAGATCAATTAGATGAAGAAAATTGAAGAATGAAAGTGTTTGTAGGTGTTTATGGTCGTTGGTGTATGGATTAGATATAAAGGATATGTAATTTTGTTTTCATGTAAATAAGTCATGAATGATTACTCATATTTTTGTAATTTTATGAGATATTTCATGCTAGTTGCCAAATGATGGTTCCCACATGTGTTAGGTGACTCACATGGGCTGCTAAGAGCTGATCATTGGAGTGTATACACCAATAGTACATACATCTAAAAGCTGTGTATTGTACGAGTACGAATACGGGTGCATACGAGTAGAATTGTTGATGAAACTGAACGAGGATGTAATAGTAAGCATTTTTGTTAAGTAGAAGTATTTTAATAAGTGTCTTGAAGTCTTTCAAAAGTGTATGAATACATATTAAAACACTACATGTATATACATTTTAACTGAGTCGTTAAGTCATCGTTAGTCGTTACATGTAAATGTTGTTTTGAAACCTTTAGGTTAACGATCTTGTTGAATGTTGTTAACCCATTGTTTATTATAACAAATGAGATGTTAAATTGTTATATTATCATGATATTATGATATATATCTTAGTATGATATATATACAGTTAAATGTCGTTACAACGATAATCGTTACATATATGTCTCGTTTCGAAATCATTAAGTTAGTAGTCTTATTTTTACATATGTATTTCATTGTTAATACACTTAATAATAAATTTACTTATCATTTAACATAATTAACCAAGTGTATCAATATCTTAATATGATTCATATGTACCTAGTAAGACGTTGTTTTAACGATAATCGTTATATATATCGTTTTCGAGTTTCTTAAATTAATAGTCTCATTTTTATGTATATAACTCATTGTTAAAATACCTGATGAGATAGATACTTATAATAAAATCATGTTAACTATATATATAACCATATATATATGTCATCGTATAGTTTTTACAAGTTTTAACGTTCGTGAATCACCGGTCAACTTGGGTGGTCAATTGTCTATATGAAACCTATTTCAATTAATCAAGTCTTAACAAGTTTGATTACTTAACATATTGGAAACACTTAATCATGTAAATAACAATTTCATTTAATATATATATATAAACATTGAAAAGTTCGGGTCACTACAATCTTCCCCTAAATATCATTAATATTGCATCAAGAAGCATCTCCAGTTTGATTTCGGCTGTAGCATCCGCAACTAATAAAGTATCATCGTCAACAATATTCCCAGTCAAATCATCTCTAACCAAATCAATAGTCGCATTTTCTACAATTTGAGGACCCATCGGTGTGTCACTCTGCAAATGAGTTTGTACATCATCGATACACGTATGTTCATCCCTGTCAAAATTATCTCTAGGTGTTATCTTGATCACAAATTTCCAACCTTTACGAGCATGATCTTGAACATAGAATTCTTGTTGTGCTTGAGAAGCTAGAATATAAGGCTCTTTAGTTGGCTTCATACCTCAAAAATCGATTGTCGTAAACCCGTTCTCATCAACTTTTATCCTGGAAGCACCTGAGTCCAATCACAATGGAACAAAACTACTTGCTTGTTATCAGCATATTGCAACTCGATTATATCATTTAAAACACCGTAGTAAGTTACATATTCCAAAATAGGATTGTTATCGCTAGCACTTGAGAAGCTACTTGTTACGGCATCAATCATAACTCCGCTATTTTGTGTTGTCCTATTCTTCTCTACATCTTTAATGTGAAATCGGAAACCATTTATGATATATCCCTTATATTTCTTTACAACCACATATGGACCGTTTGCCAATGCTGTTATATCATTTGTGATTCTGTTATCCCCAGCCATATCCTCATCAACCTGATTTGAGGAAATTTGTTTATAAGTTTCGCTCAGTTATATATATCATGATCACTACATTATTGTAATAAAACTAGCAAAATTACTTACATAATCAGTCAGCCACTCCTGAAACTCCCGACTATGTAAACGTTCAATGTAACGCTTACTTTAAGTCTGATATTTTTGACGTAGAATATTCAGATGCTCTCTGCAATCAAAGTAATAAAAAGAGAATAATATATGTACATTATGGTCAAAATTACACAATGTCATATAAAAAAACACTAATCTAATAACATAGTAAATTTAAATAACTTATGTTCGTAAGAGATCTATTTCACTACAATTGAACAACACATGTGAGTGTGCAATAGCCAAAGTGTCGTGGCTGATTTTTACTACGTTTGTTGCACCAATGGGTTGACTAGACATACAAAATATTGGTAAAATAGTCTCATCACCACCATCATCATGATTCCGACTAGTCTTATTATGTATAGTCTCGACATCACTGGCTAAATACAAGGAACAAAATGAAACACACTCTTCAGCTAGACATCCTTCAGCAATTGAACCCTCGAGTTTACTCCTGTTTCACACATATGATTTTAATGTATCTAAATACCTGATCAGTGGTCAAAAAAGTGTATATCAGATTCAAAATAGTCATATATATTTAAACAAGTGCAGTATAATTTACTACTTCATAAATGGTCACCTCTCAATTGGATACATCCAACGGTAATGAACAGGTCCCCCTAATCTGGCCTCTGAAGCTAGATGAACCGATACATGAATCATGACGTCAAAAAATGACGGTTGGAAAAATCCATTCTAAATCACAAAGTATTTTTACAATATCTTTTTCCATCCGAATTAAATCAGTAGTCTTAAGAAATTTTGAGCATAATTGTCTGTAGTACTGACATAACTTCATGATAATAGAATGCACATCGCGAGGTAAAATATTTCGTATGGCCACGGGAAGCAACTGCTGCATCAAAATATGATTATCGTGACTTTTTATGCCTAAAATTTTGGAGGTTGTACTTGAATGCACCTAGAAATATTAGCAGCATAACTATCTGGCACTTTCACCCTTTTTAGCACCTTACAAAATTTTTCTTTCTCCTTTTTATCCAATACGAAACATGCAGGAAGCAAATACACTTTGCCATTTGGTAAAGGTTCTGGTTGAATTTCAGGTCTAATACCCATTTCTTTCAAATCACGACGTGCTTTTAAATGATCCTTGGTCTTTCCATTTATATTCATTAAAGTTTCAATGACACTGTCACATACATTTTTCAGTATGCATTACGTCTATATTATGACGTATTAAGTTATTTTTCCAGTATGGTAACTAAAAAAAAAATACTTCTCTTCTTCCATTTATATGGTAAAGATGGGTTATCCTTCACAAGTTTTCCAAATTTTATATTAAAACCTTTTAGCTCTGCAAGCACTTGTTCCCCTGTTAAGCAACACGGTGGCCTTTCATGTTCTTTCGTGCCATCAAAAGCATCTTTTAAAAAACAGAAAGCATGCAACATTTCCAACCAGCGACGATGTGCCATGAAGATTTCTTTGTGGGAGTTTGATAACCGTATTGATTTGGTTTCCTTATGGCAAGAAGGACAAGCTAATTTACCTTTAGTGCTCCAACCCGATAAGTTCGCATAAGCAGGAAAGTCACTTATCGTCCATATCAAACATGCACGCAGTGGGAAGTTACTCTTTGTGGATGCATCATAAGTATTAACTCTAGTATCCCACAACTCCTTCAACTCATCAATTAGAGGATGCATATAGATGTCTATATTATTACCTGGAGAAGATGGACCAGGTATACGTACAGTTAGGAACAAAAAAGGTTTTTTCATGCACAACCATGGTGGTAGATTATACGGTATCAAAACAACAGGCCAGGTACTATGTGAAACACTCATGTTTCCAAAAGGGTTAAACCCATCACTCGCCAAACCAAGCCTCATGTTACGAGGTTCTTTAGAAAATTCACGATTCTGATGATCGAATGTTTTCCAGGCTGGTGAATCTGCAGGATGTCTAAATAGACCATCTTTCGAACGACTCTCTTGATGCCATCTCATGGACTCGGACGTTTTAGGAGACATAAACAATCTTTGCAACTGTGGTATGAGTGAAAAATAATGCAACACTTTTGCTTCAACCTTCTTAGCTATATAATCACCATCATTATCAGCTTGTGTGGTTGACTCTTTTTCAGAATCATTATTGTTACTTTGTTAATATCTTGAGGTCTGACATACGTCACATATAATTTTGTCCTTGTTTTGTTTCTAGTACAACATACAATCATTTGGACAAGCATCAATTTTCTCATAACCAAGACCCAACTCTCTTATTAACTTCCTGACTTTATACAATGACTTCGGTATGGAAGCATGAGGGAAGGCTTCCCTCATTGTGTCAAGAATCATGCTGAATCCTTTTTCATTATATTTTCCAACACACTTCGAATGGAAGAGTCTAATAATGAACGAAAGAATAGAGAACTTACAGCCGGAATATAGTTCTTTCTTTGCATCTCCCAATACTTTATAAAACCTTTCAGCATTTATGTTTGGTACAGTACTCTGATTTTTAGTTTCTGGGATATCAACATCATCATCATCTTCATCTTCATCTTCAAACATATGGAAGATGCATTCGGCCAATCCTTCCATATCATCTTCAGCATCCCACATTAGTGTATCATCTGGTTCGAGAAGCACAGTTGAAATTTTATAGCCTTCGAAAAACCCGTCACATAGCAGATGTGATTTGGCCTCAACCTGATCAACCCCTTTGAGATTTCCGCAATTTATGCACGGACAATATATATGACCACCTATTTCCTTTCTAGAGAAAATACGTTCTAAGAATTTGTCGAGTCCTTCTTCGAATTCAAGGGTAGATCTACATTTAGACATCCAAGTCGAGTCCATCATAGACCTGTATTTTACAAAACACATTTAATTAATTGAAATATATATATATATATATATATATATATATATATATATATATATATATATATATATATATATATATATATATATATATATATGTATGCATATATATATATGCATATATATATGTATGTATGTATGTATGTATGTATGTATGTATGTATGTATGTATGTATGTATATGTATATATATATGTGTATATATATATATATATATATATATATATATATATATATATATATATATATCGTGTTTTCAGTAAGCAGGAGAAAGAAATTAACCTGGTTCAATAAATTTGTCAAGTCCTTTTTCGTATGCAGGGGTATGGACAAAGCGTATGAAACAAGGTGACCCAATTTTTCGATGATTGCAATTATCTTATGTCTTCAATTTCGTACAGTATTACTTAGATCTGCAAACACATATTCAATAACTGATGATGATCGATTGCAATTACATACGTACTTGATGATTGCAATTAAATTAGATCTGCAAACACATCTTAATAATAATAATTTTGAATTATGATTATTATGATACATCTAATTTTAAGATGTAACTAGTAATATAAGTTTAAGATAAGAATATAATTCAAATAAATTATAAAATATAAAATACTATAAATAATGTAGGTTAAGCTTGTCCAAATAGATCTTATACACCTAGGCTTATCGGATGAGGTTAAAGCATATCGAAAGATCTTAAGAGTGACGTATAATCATAACATTGACTTGGACAAGCTTAAAGCTAGCTATAATATACAACACTAATGATTTAGGGTTTAGGGTTGTTTATGGTTTAATGTAATGTTTAGGGTATATATGCATGCTTTAATTAATATTGTACATTCATGCTAATTAGGGATTAGGGTGCTTGTAGGGTTTGAGGTATAGGCGGGTTTAGGGTTTAGGGTTTAGGGTTCAGGGTTTAGGTATAGGCCAGGTTTGGGGTATATATAGGGTTTAGGCCGGTACTTTAGGGTAGGGTTTAGGGTATAAATGTTCGCATGCTCGCTCACAACATACTTGCACGTACTATACATACGAGAAATTATATATATATATATATATATATATATATATATATATATATATATATATATATATATATATATCTATTATTTATATGGTTAGATATTATATATATGTTTTTTAAAAATATTTTTTTTAAATATTAATTACTATCCATTAACATTTACATGTGAATTGAATCAAGTCGATCACGTGGTGTCAAAATCCTTGAAATTCAATGGTTCTCGCAGTTTTCGCCATTAATTTGTATGGTTCTTGTTTGAACTTTTGGCTAGGGATTGGGTTTATGGTTTAGTGTTTGGGGTTAACGTTTAAGGTTTATGGGTGACTAGGGTAATTTAGGGTTTTGGGTTTAGCAAGGTTTATGGTTTATAATAAGGGTTTAGGGTTTGGGGTAGGGTTTATGGTTTAGGGTTTGGGTTTATGGTGTAGGGTTTAGGGTGTACGATTTAGGGTTTAGGGTTTATTGTTTAGGGTTTAGGGTTTAGGGTTTACGGTTTAGGGTTTAGGGTTTATTGTTTAGGGTTTAGGGTTTAGGGTTTAGGATTTAGGTTTAGGGTTTAGTACTGTTTAGGGTATAGGGCCATCGTAAATGATGATCGAGGATGAGCTTGCTTATCAGACGAACTTAATGTGTGCTTGGTATATCACCAAATAAGTTATTCAAGTAGTTTAGAACTTGACGGATGATATGATAAGTCATATGAACTCAATCGATCAGGCGATATCAATTATAATATATACCATTGATTGAATGAGCTGATATCGATGTAGCCTAATTATGATATATATATATATATATATATATATATATATATATATATATATATATATATATATATATATATATATATATATATATATATATATATATGTATATATATATCGATGTCGAATGCTCTAAGGCTTATCGGGTGTTCGATGATCTTAATTATAATGTTGACTCATATATATTGATTTTAATGCACTGTACTTACGTTAAACAAATTAACATATATGATAAATGATTTTCAATTAGAATCAATTATGATATACGATGTTCGTTTGTGTTAACGGCCAACATGAACTTATATATTGCTGATTTTCGAGACCCAAATATATAATTAAAAAAAACATTCTAATTAAATTAGTTATGTGTACATTTATTCTATAAAGTTTATAAATTAATACTTATACTATTTATTTAACATATAACTTATACTTATATTATTTTAGTTATATATATATATATATATATATATATATATATATATATATATATATATATATATATATATATATATATATATATATATATATATATATATATAATAGTGAAATGACCCGTAAAATCACGGGTTTGTTTAAACAAAATAATTTAATGACATGTTTTAGGAATTAACTAAATATAAATGCTAAAGTCATTTATTTGAATGACCCGTTTGACTAAGAAACTTTTCGTTGCTTTTAAAAATATATAGAGACATGTACTTTCGCATACATATATAACGTAATTAATCTCGTAAAGAGAATCCATATTTGAATATTAATAATATAATTCTAATTACTGTAATAAAAATAAATAATAATAATAAACTTTGCTCAAAGTTGATAATTTATATTTTTAATAATAAATATTAGTAATAATAAATGCCTTATGAAATTTTTTAGAAAATTAAAATACAATTATTATATAAAGGTTGTAGAATATGCTTTAAAATTTGTAAATATGTTGGTGTTCTTTTGGAGATTAATATTTTCTTTTATAAAAGATTTCGAATTATTTTTTTAATTAAATTTAATATAAATTAATGACATCATCAAAGATGTTTTAAATTTTTTTTTTATTTTGAATTATTTTTATGCTTAGAAAATGTTTATTTATGACATCATCATTTTAGAGATTTAATATTAAATAAATAAATTAAATTAAATAAATAGATAGATACGTATTATTTATTTAAATTATACTGAGTATATGTAAATATGTAACTAGATACTTCTCAATTAAATTTTACCAAAATTTACCCTCTCAAACATTACCGCCAATATCATGAATTTCGGAGCCAAATTTTTAAGCTGATCCAAATGTTTTCATTCAAAAATTTTGGTAAATTCAAAAAATTCGTGGTTGATCCTGCCACACTAGTTTTGATCCATCCCCACCAAAACAATATAAATTACCTATTTTACCCTTATAAATAGTATATTAACTAAATAGTAGTTTAAGTGTAAAATAGGAAGTTTGGATTAATTTGGTGTGGATGGATCCAATGCTATCACCTCCCAAATTCAAGGCGCCAAATCAAATTGGGGTAGCTAAAAGGTTTCTGAACAACACACTTATCTCTTTTTTCACAAAAGAACTCAAGTTATCTCTTTTTTCACCAAAGAACACAGTACATGTATCTATGTTGTATGTTATTAACGATTCTTTTAGATTGTTTATAACATTGTTGCTAACTATTCCATATATAAAATTGTTTATAACTCTGTTGTGTTAAATGAATAGATGTTCTTCATATAAGAAGTTTTCTAATGAGAATGTTGTCTTTAATATATTCGGCCATGCTTTGATTAATTGTGCATTTAAAATAGTCAACTACTGCTTAGAATTAACTTCCAATAACAAGCATTTATATAAAAATAGCCATAGACTTGAATTAACTTCCAACCAATCTTAAATCTTTTTGAGCATAAGACGATGAAAAGATGTAACTCCGTATTATGTGTGGAGTATGGACCATCCAAAATGCGTATTATGCTTGCTTTATTAATTTTTATTTTTATGTAGCTAAAAGGTTTATAAATATACAAGTAGTTTATGTTAAATGATTAGATGTAATTCATATAATTGCTGAGTACATATTGTTCGTTACATTCTTTTAGATTATGTCAATGGGAGGAAACAAGAACTCTTGCCAGCTTAGATCCGGTAAACAAGTTGAGGCTACTGTGACTCAAACCACCAATAAAAGAAAAATTAAACAATTCCTAGCTCCCAATACAAAGAGAAAAGCGAGTTTAACACATAAAAGAGTTTCTGTTACTCCTGATGTCTCTAAAGGGTTATACACAAAATCCAAGGGCCAAACAAGTGATACGAGGCCGAGGGTTAAAAAAAAGTAAAGCTCCAGATGGAATAAGAGTCAGTCATGGTGAGTTCATATTAACTATTTTATTACTCTGTACACATATCATGTATTATTTATGAAGGTATTAGCAGGGTTGCTGATGTATGGAATTTAGATGTGTTTGGTGATAGATTTCACATTAAACCTTGATCTGGGGTGTATTAGTTGTTTTTGCTGCATCGGGCTTGTTTTTTGTTGTATGTTTTTGTTGGTTTTAGGCAATATTCGGCCCATGTATTATGCTTGTTGGGCTTAGCCTATTATACTTAGCTAGGGTATTTGGCTATATATGGCCTCTTTTCATGTACTTATAATTATTCACAATATATAATACATGTATTGATTACATTACTTAACACAGACAATCCTGAAGATCAAAATTTAGAGGGAAAGTTGGTGTCTAAAAACAAAAAAGTTAGCCACGGAGAAGCTAGAAGTCTTAGAGATGAAGAAACGGATACGGAGCCCGGGCCTGAGTATGAAGCCAACAATGATATTTACGATGGTTACGTATATGGAAATGAATATTATGATGATTTTGAAGACCACCAACGAGAAACCCCCCAACAACTAGAAGGTTTATTTGTTCTATATTGCTTGATTCTTTTTATTATGTTAAATAATGTATTCTAACTTTCAGTATACTTTTTATTATGCGAGTAAAGAAGTAAATGCGAGTACTCAAACTGTGATGAATGTTGATCAGCAAACCACCCAACTAGTAGATGAATCGGGGTTTTTTTTTGTTTTTCTAAATTGTTTTATTTATTTGATTTATGTTGTTGATTGTTTAGTATATCAATTGTAAATCAAGTGCTCATATTTTGTAGATAAAGGCGACATGGTTTGAGGACCAGCACTTATGCGAAAAAACTGGAAACAAAAGGCATCTGTTCGAATTCCAATTTCTGTTAATGAACATGGACAGCTGATTTGCAAAAACAGTAGTAAACTCACCCATTTTCTTGGTTACTTGACGCGGAGCTACCAATATTGTCCAGTTTATATGTCACAACCCGAACTTTTCCGACCAAGTTATTTAATCTAATTTTCATGAATCAAAATTTTCAACTTAACTAGTAGTTTTGATAAATTAAATCTTAATTTGTTTTTAAAATTTGTAAGACTCTAAGGTTATAATTAAGTCTTGTTTGATCAAGAGTTGTTTTGAACATTTTGGAAACCCTAGCTTATCACCATAAACCCTGGAATTTATAATCTATATTTATATATAATAACTTAATTAGTAAACTTATTTACTAAGTACTTGGATTAAAAGACTTATTCACTTGGACATTTACATCATAAGTTAAAGATTTTCTCTACACTTAATCATTTTTCACAACTAGTCTTGATCACTTTTTATTTAGTCATTTCTTTCATCTCTTAACTAACAATAACTTATATTGATTAGAACCTAATCTTAGCTTACTTCCTAAACCTTAAACATATAACTTAACACCTTAGATTATACATTGCAAGTACATGTACATTTATGAACCAAATATTGGCAAGAACACTTCCATCATCATCATCCAAATCGTCTAAGGTAAAGAACATGCAAAATATCCTAGATATTTCTTCAAACCTCATGCAAAACATCATCATGACTTCCATTAATGGCAAGAAGGTGAGTCATCCCCTCCTTCCTCCTCCCTTTGCCACGTCCACCACCATCATCACCACCATCCTCTATATAAACTCACCTCTAGCTCATCTTCACTCATTTGATCATTCTCCTTTCTTTCTCACGCTTATATACTCTCTAAATACAGATCTAAAACTCTCTTTAGATCATTTTCATTAAGCTCTAGGATCATACATCTCCAAGGTATAAACCACTAACTAAATCTATTCATCATTTCTAGTCAAAATCAAGAACCTTCATGGTGTAAAAGCTAGATCTAGAGTGTTAAATCACTCAATGATGACTATATGGATAACCTTGATTTTGATGCTAGATCAGTATACTTAAGATCACTATATGTCCAATGTCTTAAAATGAAGTTAAAATAAGAACCAAAGTGGTTAAACAATGTAAAACTGTTTTGTCTTAAAGCGGTCCAAATTTCTACTTAAAGTCTATGACCTAAACTCCAACCTATGATTGCTCTATGTAACTCATGAATTTATATGATGCTCATATATGTGTTGAGACTTCTATTAAAGATTTCATGATTTAACTCAAAGGGAAAGTCATTTTAAACTTTTATTTGGCGAAACACGTTCAGATTCATGGTAATCTGACCAAGTGTCAAAGATTCATGTATAGCTCAAAATATAAAATAGATCTTGAACCAAAGTCTTCTGATCTAAGAAGTACACTTAATAAGGAATCCAAGTACAGTAAAATCACCAAAATTCATTAAGAAATCATCAAAATATAGTCCTATCTAGTTGACACAAGATTTTATTGAAGTTAGAAATTAGTCTAAAACCTTATCTTCAAAGACAATGTTAATGAAGAATTGGAGACTATTCCTTTTGAGAATAATCACTTTTATATGTGTTAAGACTTCTGTAAAGTTCTTGAGTCAAATAGATAAGTTTTGCTATTTATAAACTTGCATAAGATCTTGTAGTGTAAAACTGAACTGTTTTGCACACTTATGAAGAAATGAACTTTTGACCAACTTATGTTCTGAGTTTAGAGGCTAACCTTACATGGTTAGAAGCTAGACTCAAAGAGCTTTCCAAAGATAGTAATTTCACTTAAAACGGATGTCTAGATTAAATAGAAACACCTACACTAATGTTATAGTAAAACTAGTCAAAACAGTCTACATTTAAAACTATGAACTAGTAACCTTTGAAATCGAGAACCGAATTGGACATGAAAGATTTCTTAAGAAGTTGATCTTATACCTAACCTAAATACTATATTAAATATTATGACCTCCGACCTCAAAATATTCATTAGGTCTCAAGCCGGATCACCGTAAACTATCTAAACCGCACTTTCCGAGCTTAGCACCGTGTTGCACCAATTGTGAGTCTCATAGCCCCTTTTTACTATTTTCATTTTTGGGGTGAGAATACATGCTTAATATTTTTAATACCTTATTTATGTATTACTATGCATTATGATTTTATAAAGTTTGTTATAAGCGAGTTTCATAGTTCCCTTTTTCAAATACTTTTGGGCTGAGAATCATGCATACTTTTTATATACATGTTTTATGTTTTCCAAAACATGTGTACTGTATTACTATGCTTTATTTACAAAGTTTGTTATATAAATATTCTTATTATTAAATAACACTTTATGCATTTCGAAGATTGTTATATGTGAGTTTTATGCTAAAAAGCCCTTAACTCGGTACTATTAATTACATTGACTTGTATGTGCAAATCACTAGAGCATATCTGTTAGGTTTGACAACCTCACCCTACCTTTAACTGTGGTGCTAGTTACTTCGACACAATACATTTGGCATAGTGTATAGTCCAATATAGGGTAAAGGAAAAATCATGTAGGACATTACATGTGGTGTTAAGCTTATTACCAAGTGCTCAAGAAACATATACACATTGAAACTGTATGGAAACCGTAATAACTATGATATCTTGTAAACCGTGAAACTGTTTATAAACTTGATATGTTACGAACAACGAACTTATTTTAGTACTTGAAAGCTTGAGATTATATTACTTCTAAACTGTTTATGAAGTTGAGATCTTGTGATCTGTTTTGCTATCAAACAATTTATGGAACTTAATATTTGTATTACTATTTTAAACTATTTCAAATTGTTTGAAACTATGAAACTTTTGTAAATTTTATACGTTGTACAAAAACCTATGAACTCACCAACCACTGTGTTGACGCTTTAGCATGTTTATTCTCAGGTATTTATTGCTTCCGCTAGACTTTTGATGTTGCTTAGAGGTCAAGACCAAGCACTGGAACCAGAGTTGACATCTGCGTCAATGGCGATTTTGGAGGGGTGCTACAGATGGTATCAGAGCATTGGTTGTAGGGATCTAGGAATTTCATTAGTGTGTCTGACCGAGTCGTTAGGACGCATTAGTGAGTCTAGACTACAACTCGATTGATAACTGTTACGTATTATTGTTTGTGTGACCATATAGGTGTGTGTGTGTATATATATATATATATGTGTGTGTGTGTGTGTGTGTGTGTATACTACGTTTGCACTAGCACTTAATTTTTGTTATTATCCGTTGCAATTATAATTACTCACTACTCGTTAAAGACAATACCGACCGACTTTGAACACATTGACGTGAATTACAATTCATTCGTTTTTCGCGAGACACTTACGTTTGGAAGATTTGCACCAACTCTTTTTTACTAAATTCCTTCCGTTCTCCATGATTATATTCCCTTGGGTCTTATGGAGTGATACTGGAATGAATGTATGATTTAATGTAATATAAAGACGCCTAGCTAATGTGATTATATTGCAGTAAGTCATACAGAAGTCCTAACATTGCTTCATGAGAAGAAGAAAATATGAATTATCATAATATAATGACGTCGGGCCAACGTGATTGTATTACGACAGTTTGTATAAAAATCCCAATATCAACACATGAAGGATTGTGTGAAACATAACTATCCTCATATGTTTCCTTCAATATCCTCATTCGTTTCCTTTGACATCATGCCTTCAACTGATGTTACTACCCAAAATTTCGGGACGAAATTTTCTTTAACGGGTGGATAATGTCACAACCCGAAATTTTCCGACCAAGTTATTTAATCTAATTTTCATGAATTAAAATTTTCAACTTAACTAGTAGTTTTGATAAATTAAATCTTAATTTGTTTTTAAAATTTGTAAGACTCTAAGGTTATAATTAAGTCTTGTTTAATCAAGAGTTGTTTTGAACATTTTTGAAACCCTAGCTTATCACCATAAACCCTAGAATTTATAATCTATATTTATATATACAATAACTTAATTAGTAAACTTATTCACTAAGTACTTGGATTAAAAGACTTATTCACTTGGACATTTACATCATAAGTTAAAGATTTTCTCTACACTTAATCATTTTTCACAACTAGTCTTGATCACTTTTTATTTAGTCATTTCTTTCATCTCTTAACTAACAATAACTTATCTTGATTAGAACCTAATCTTAGCTTACTTCCTAAACCTTAAACATACAACTTAACACCTTAGATTATACATTACAAGTACATGTACATTTATGAATTAAATATTGATAAGAACACTTCCATCATCATCATCCAAATCGTCTAACATCATCATCATCCATAACATCACCATACATGTAAGAATACTTCCTCCTTAAGCTAAAGAGCATGCAAAATATCCTAGATATTTCTTCAAACCTTATGCAAAACATCATCATGACTTCCATTAATGGCAAGAAGGTGAGTCATCCCCTCCTTCCTCCTCCCTTTGCCACGTCCACCACCATCATCACCACCATCCTCTATATAAACTCACCTCTAGCTCATTTTCACTCATTTGATCATTCTCCTTTCTTTCTCACACTTATATACTCTCTAAATACAGATCTAAAACTCTCTTTAGATCATTTTCTTTAAGCTCTAGGATCATACATGAAGCGACCCATCCTAATCTATAAGGACGAATACAAATACATATGGATGCATTGCGAGGTATTTGAACTCTATATGATACATTTTACAAACATTGCATTCGTTTTTAAAAGACAAATTTTCTTTACATCGAAAGTTGACGGCATGCATACCATTTCATAATACATCCAACTATAATTGACTTAATAATAATAATCTTGATGAATTCAACGACTCGAATGCAACGTATTTTAAAATATGACACAAATGACTCCAAGTAATATCCTTAAAATGAGCTAATGCATAGTGGAAGATCTCTTTAATACCTGAGAATAAACATGCTTTAAGTGTCAACCAAAAGGTTGGTGAGTTCATTAGTTTATCGTAAATAATTATTTCTATTATTTTAATAGACCACAAGATTTTTCATTTTCATTTCTCATAAACATACATCACATACATAGAGATAAAAATCATTCATATGGTGAACACCTGGTAATCGACCTTAACAAGATGCATATAGAATATCCCCATCATTCCGGGACATCCTTCGGACATGATAAAATTTCGAAGTACTAAAGCATCCGCAACAATGGATGGGGCTTGTTGGGCCCGATAGATCTATATTTAGGATTCGCGTCAATTAGGGGCCAGTTCCCTAATTCTTAGATTACCAGACTAAAAAGGGGCATATTCGATTTCGATAATTCAACCATAGAATGTAGTTTCAATTACTTGTGTCTATTTCATAAAACATTTATAAAAGCAGCTCATGTAATCTCAGTCCCAAAAATATATATTGCAAAAGCATTTAAAACGGGAGCAAATGAAACTCACGATACAATATTTTGTAGTAAAAATATGCATACGGCGGAACTGAACAATGCAGGTTGACCTCGGATTCACGAACCTATATCATTCATATATATTAAAACATATACTTGTAATCAAACAAATATATATATTATCATGAGTGATGTAATTTATATATTTAGTAAATTATAAGTTTCATTATCTATTTATATTTTCATTTTATGCATACAAATAATAATTTATTTAAGTTATGTGTACTAAATATATTTTATATATGTATATATATATATGTGTGTGTGTATATATATATATATATATATATATATATATTATTTGTTTGTTTGTTTAAACAATATTTTAATAATACTAAGATAATATTAATAGTGATAAAAATAATAATAATAATGATATTACTAATATTAATTAATAATGATAATAACAGTAGTTTTTAATAAAATGAATAATTTAATAATAATGGTCATGAAAATATTAATTTTTGATAATAATACTTAATTCTTAATAATAATAATAATTATAAAAATATCTATTTTGTTAAAAAAATAAGTTTATTTATAATTATACTAATAATCATATTATCAATAATAATGATTTTATTACTAATATATTTGTTGATAATAACGATAATAATACTAACAATTTATAAAATGATACTAATAATAATCTTTATAATGATAAATTGTATTATGTTCACAATAATGATAATACAAATAATAATGATCATAATTATAATAATAATAATACATATGTTAATATTAGTAATAATAATAACAATAATACTAAGTAATGATTATAATATTAGTAATAATAACAATTTTAACAATAATAATTAACACTAGCAATAACAATCATGATAATAATAATAATAATGATAATAATAATAATAATAATAATAATAATAATAATAATAATAATAATAATAATAATAATAACAACAATAATAATAATAATAATAATAATAATAATAATAATAATAATAATAATAATAATAATAATAATAATAATAATAATAATAATAATAATAATAATAATAATAATAATAATAATAATAATAATAATAATAGAAAACTACCTCAAAGGGAATGAGTTTCAAAAAAATAACAGACCAGGCTTGGACTCGAACCCATGACCACCCGTTCACCCAACAACACACTCCACCATTCGGCCATTTTGATTTTTCTGAAATTATGCCCATCGATTTAACTATAACCCATTTTCCTGTTTTACTTCTTCTTCTTCATAACCGTATTCATAAACATCCCAACTGATCTTAACAGCTAAATTAATTGGTTGTTTTAGGATCTTTAAATAACCAGAAACGATTTGAATGGTTGTGTTTTAATTAAAATAGAAAGGATTTATAGAAAGGATATAGAACAGATACGATGAACACTCTTTTGAACTCCAAATCACATTCGCATTTTAAAGATGTTTCAGGTCACGATCACAACATGAAATAGATTGCAAAACCTTTTTAGAAACTAGCTGTATCCTTAATTGAACCTAAAATATCAACTGGAAGTCGAATTTCGCTATGAACACAGGCTTTGACTTTTTAAATTTAAAACTTTGACTCGATAATTGAAACTCGATAGAACGAATTGGAATCTGAAACTTTGTAGATAGTTTTAGAAGAACATTCCTAACAACTCTACATTAATGAATTTTGAAATTCGATTCATAATCGTGTTTTGGCTAAAAAGTTGAAGAACAGAGATAAGCGGGTTCGGTTTATTTGATTTCTGTTTTATTTTCTATCAAATGCAGATACAATCAATATATAACTATAATGAGAATATTAATTCAACCTTTGGAGCAGTAAACTTAATTGTTATTTAGTGTTATTGGTTGACAGATTATCACGAGTTAACAGAAAAATAAAGAAAGTAAGAAACATATAGGTAATGCGTATATATATATCTGTATCTAAATTATTAGTCTTAGTATGTGTATATATCTATATTTATTCGTATTTATCTATTTTTATCTGTATTTATATGAATTATCTGTAATTATGTATTTGTATTTATATATATTATAATTATGATTAATCTTATTCATTAAATGATAATAATATTTCTAATAATAATAATAATAATAATTTATAATAGTAATAATAATATTATTATTAATGATAATGATAATAGTAATTATATTATTTATAAAAATCATATTATTAATAATAATAATATTGGTTATAATAATACTAATATTTATAATGATATTAATAATATTAGTAATAATAATACTATAACATTTTATATATAACAAACTTCATATCTATAATAATTTTAATAATACTGATTTTTAATATTAATATTAATATTGATAATAATAATAATAATAAAGGCAATAATAATATAACAATTATATTTTTAACTTTGTAATTACATTTATTATATCATAATCTATCAATTATATCATAGTTTATATAATATATAATTGAATATTTATACACTATATATATAGGTGTATATATATACATTACAATATATATAAAATAATATTTATACATATAAATCATATATATTTATATATATATTCATTTTAAATTACCACATACTTATTTTGTAACTTATCTTACATTTTTATTTTAAATGTTAAATTATATTTTATTACTTTTAATTATCATACATACATGCATTATATATATATATATATATATATATATATATATATATATATATATATATATATATAATTGCATATTTATTTACAACAAATTGTTCGTGAATTGTCGAGTAAGGTCTAATGGATAATTAGATGCATGAAATAAAACATCGATTTACTTAACTTGTCGAAATTCATCTTCTAAGTTTTCTGTATTTCATAATTTCATCTACACATTAAATAATATGAAAGTTAAATAGTTACCTTATTAAAAGTCATGGGTTAATTGTTGTAAAGAACGTATTGGAATTCCAACAGGAATTTCCACTAACTTTTGTCTAACTCTCGTTAATTGACACTTTGTCCTAACTCGAAAATCACTTTACCATTTTCCGAATATTGATAAAATGGGAAGATTTCTCAAATCAATGTGGACCTCTCAACAGAGACTCGTAATCATAATTCAATGTATCTGATAATTCAATCATTTGATATTATCTTTTAATCCCGTCGATAATTATTTTAAATATATTTTGAAACAAATACGTTCATGTAAAGTATTATACGTCTAATACTTTGTTAACGTTTTCAACTTATAATATATACACATATACATATATAATCATATTCGTTCATATAAAGGTTCATGAATCATTAGAATTTGGTCGAGGTTTAAATGAATGTATGATCATAGTTTAAAATCCTTGAGATTCAACTTAACAAACTTTGCTTATCGTGTCGGAATAATATAAAGATTGAAGTTTAAATTTGGTCAGAAATTTCCGAGTTGTCACAATACATCTCCAAGGTATAAACAACTAACTAAATCTATTCATCATTTATAGTCAAAATCAAGAACCTTCATGGTGTAAAAGCTAGATCTAGAGTGTTAAATCACTCAATGATGACTATATGGCTAACCTTGATTTTGATGCTAGATCAGTATACTTAAGATCTCTATATGTCCAATGTCTTAAAATGAAGTTAAAATAAGAACCAAAATGGTTAAACAATGTAAAACTATTTTGTCTTAAAGCTGTCCAAATTTCTACTTAAAGTCTATGACCTAAACACCAACCTATGATTGCTCTATGGAACTCATGAATTTATATGATGTTCAGATATGTGTTTGAGACTTCTAATAAAGATTTCATGATTTAAATCAAAGGGAATGTCATTTTAAAATTTTATTTGGTGAAACATGTTTAGATTCATGAAAATCTGACCAAGTGTCAAAGATTCATGTATAGCTCAAAATATAAAATATATCTTGAACCAAAGTCTTCTGATCTAAAAGGTAAACTTAATAAGGAAACCAAGGACAGTAAAATCACCAAATTTAATTAAGAAATCATCAAAATATAGTCCTATCTAGTTGACACAAGATTTTATTGAAGTCAGAAATTAGTCTAAAACCTTATCTCCAAAAAAAAGGTTAATGAAGACTTGGAGACTATTACTTTTGAGAATAAGCACTTTTATATGTGCTAAGACTTCTATAAAGTTCTTGAGTCAAATAGATAAGTTTTGCTATTTATAAACTTGCATAAGATCTTGTAGTGTAAAACTAAACTATTTTGCGCACTTATGAAGAAATGAACTTTTGACCAACTTATGTCCTGAGTTTAGAGGCTAACCTTACGTGGTTAGAAGCTAGACTCAAAGAGCTTTCCAGAGATAGTAATCTCACTTAAAATGGATGTCTAGATTAAATAGAAACACCTACACTAATTTTATAGTAAAACTAGTCAAAACAGTCTACATTTAAAACTATGAACTAGTAACCTTTGAAATCGAGAACCGAATTAGACATGAAAGATTTCTTAAGAAGTTGATTTTATACCTAACCTAAATACTATATTAAATAGTATGACCTCTGAGCTCATAATATTCATTAGGTCTCAAGCCGGATCACCGTAAACTATCTAAACCGCACTTTCTGAGCTTCGCACCGTGTTGCACCAATTGTGAGTCTCATAGCCCCTTTTTACTGTTTTCATTTTTGGGGTGAGAATACATGCTTAATATTTTTAATACCTTATTTATGTATTACTATGCTTTATAATTTTATAAAGTTTGTTATAAGTGAGTTTCATAGTTCCCTTTTTCAAATACTTTTGGGCTGAGAATCATGCTTACTTTTTATATACATGTTTTATGTTTTCCAAAACATGTGTACTTTATTACTATGCTTAATTTATAAAGTTTGTTATATAAACATTCTTATTATTAAATAACACTTTATGCATTTCGAAGTTTTTTATATTTGAGTTTTATGCTAAAAAACCCTTAACTCTGTAGTATTAATTACAGTGACTTGTAAGCACGAATCACTAGAGCAGATCTGTTAGGTTTGACAACCTCACCCTAACTTTAACTGTGGTGCTAGTTACTTCGACACAATACATTTGGCATAGTGTATAGTCCAATATAGGGTAAAGGAAAAATCATGTAGGACATTACATGTGGTGTTAAGCTTATTACCGAGTGCTCAGGAAACATATACACTTTAAAACTGTATGGAAACCGTGATAACTATGATATCTTATAAACTGTGGAACTGTTTATAAACTTGAGATGTTACGAACAACGAACTTATTTTAGTACTTGAAAGCTTGAGATTATATTACTTCTAAACTGTTTATGAAGTTGAGATCTTGTGATCTGTTTTGCTATCAAACCATTTATGGAACTTAATATTTGTATTACTGTTTTAAACTATTTCAAATTGTTTGAAACTATGAAACTTTTGTAAATTTTATACGTTGTACAAAAACCTATGAACTTACCAACCATTATGTTGACACTTTAGCATGTTTATTCTCAGGTACTTATTGCTTCCGCTAGAATTTTGCTGTTGCTTAGAGGTCAAGACCAAGCACTGGAACCAGAGTTAACATCCGCGTCAATGGCGATTTTGGCTGGGTGCTACATTATAGACCATGGAATCAAGTTAAAACACACAAAAAAAGTTAAGTTGCTCAACTTCTTAAGGGTACGTATTTTAAAATGTGTGTGATAATAAGCCTTTTTTTCTTCTCATGTGATATGTTTTCTCTTTTTTTAATTTGTAGACAAAGTTTGATATTCCACAAACTGCTGATTCTTGGATACTCCAGTCATATGGTAGAAAAATGAAAAATTATAGGGTGAGAATAAAGGAAGTCTACTTTGATCCGTCTTTATCAATGGAGGTTCAATTGAATTCACCACCTGAAGAACTGACCAAAAGACATTGGAGAAGACTTCTTGAATATTGGAGTAGAGAAAGGGTGAAGGTATGAAATAATCTTACACTTGGTGTAACTTTTTTTATATTATTTTATTTTCACATTAGAATATTTAATATATTTTCTTTTTTAGGCGATGACCGACAAAAATAAAGCCAATAGGGCTAACAAGAAGTTGGCACATGTGACCGGGAAAAAAATTATTGCAAGAATCCGTGAAGAACTGAAGGTAATATCATGGGAAACTTATTAATATAGTATAGGTTTTGAATATACATTGTTAATAGTTTCCTCATTTTTACTCATTGCAGACGAGTTTCAGAAGAGAACCTACTCGGGTCGAAATGTTTAAGAAATGTTTTACAAATGGAAGTGCTGATGGTGAAGCTGCAACTGTACTCGTAAGTATTTTTACAAACACTATTATGATGTATGAAAGAATCAAAAGTGGATCAAATATATCCTACACATGATATCAGTAGATGTATATTTATATGTTAATCACCATAAACCACCTGTGAGGTTTTTATTGCATTTGAAGTAGACTTTAATGACTTTTACCTTTGTGATATGTTCATGCGCTTCAGTTGGGTTATTTTATCTTTTAAGTTAATTAGTTATATATTTATATGTTAATCACTATAGACCACTTGATAATCTTCTAGCCAATTTATTTGAGGTGAATATTAATAGAGTCTTCAATTGATAGTGACCACTTGCTTTTAATTATGTATTAATGTCAAAATCCCAAAATCCTAGTCTAGCATTAATACGTTAAGCATTGGATATATCGAATATCTGGGTGTGATTGGGCTATACTTTGATTGGGCATTGCATATATCGAATACCAGAGTAGAATCATTTCTGTCATACCGAAATATGTTGCATGGCATATATTTATATGCCTGTTTAAATATTAAGTTTTTTTATGCAGAAACAAATGCAAGAACTTACGGACAAACTTGTTGTGACGACCCGAAAATTTCCGACCAAATTTAAACCTAACCTTTGTATGTTTCTAACACGATAAGCAGAATTTGTAATGTTGAATCTCAAAAAGTTTGGAACTGCATTCATGTAATCAATTACCCTTTGACCGTGTTCAATAATTCACGAACAATTATGTGTATATAGATATGTATATATAATATATAATATTAACTGAAAACATTAACAAAGTATTAGATATATGATACTTTACATGAACGTATTTGTTTCGATATATTTATCGACAGAATTAAGAGATAATATCAAATGATTGAATTATCAGATACATTATGATATGATTACGGGCCAATGTTATGAGGTCCACTGTGATTTAAGAAATCTATTTTTTTTTGACAATATTCAGAAAATGGTAAGGTGATCTATATATAAGAATGTGGAGTGTAAATAACTTAGATGTTGGATATCGACAAGTTAAGTAACTCGACATTTTTCATTAAGATGATTTCATACGTTTATTAAACCTTTGGACTTTATCCCATGCTTCACCAACAGACTGTAATTTAAAAACTTGAAACCTATTATGAATATATATAATTCTACTTTTCTAAAATATTTTATGATATAACGATTTAAATTAATATTAAAGATATTTATACGCGTATTATATGTACATAGTTTTATACTTTTACTATACTTTAAGTTTACCTTTACTTTACTTTTACTTTACTTTTACTTTACTTTAACTTTAATAATTCACTTTAATAATTCACTTTAATAATTCATACTTTAATAATTCACTTTAATAATTCATACTTTAATAATTCACTTTAATAATTCATACTTTAATAATTCACTTTAATAATTCAAAAATCTATTATAAATAAAATTCAATAGGTTTCATTATTTTATAGAAACTTGAAAATATATTTCTCTAAACTCTCTCAATCGAATTACATATATATATATATATATATATATATATATATATATATATATATATATATATATATATATATATATATATATATATATATATTTACTTAGTATTATTTCAAGATATTATTAGTATACATAAAATACTACGACGGAGTTATATATTTCAAAATAAGTTTTCAAACGGGATAGAGCTAAGGAAATTATGGGTTATAGCTATGGAGGTTATGGGTATTGTTCGAGGGTATTGCTCGCGAGGTCAACCTAACGTTTATCATTTTCGTTGCGTCTACGTACTTTCCTACAATATTGAATCACAATATTGATACGTGAGCATTCATATCTTATCTTTTATATATTAATAGTGTATCCCTTACTAGTGCTCGAGTATATATGATTATGCATGTTTGTATGCTTAGTTTTGTCGTTAAATAGTTTATGATAAATCACGAATTTGATACATATGCTACTGAGATAAGGTATATGATATGCATGTCGTTGAAAATCTAAAGAAAAATTAATAACTTTTCATTTAAAAATCGTGTGGTTTCGATGAACGGATTAAAAGATATGGTCAACTGAATTATCATTAATTTTAATATTATTAATAAAATGATTATTATAATTGTTATCAGTTGATGTTATTACTAAAATTATCTTTATTACTAAAAATTAATATTTTTATTGAAACTATCATTTTATTATTTTTATCATTATTATTGTTATCAATATTATTTTATCAAATAAATATGCGTACAAAGATATTTTTACCACATGTAATATAATTACATTAATAATACATACCACTATATTTTTATGATATTAAGTGAATTTTATAAATTTTATTTCTTGAGATATATAAAAGTATATTTTATCATATATGAATTTTAATATAAATTTTATTTATTAATAAATGACTTGTATTATTTAGTATAATAAGATCTGATAAATATATTTAAATATATAAAACGACTATATATAAATTATATAATAAACATGTATAGATTTTGGAAGTCATTTTGGGTTAAGTTGACTTTTGTTGACTTTTGCATGTCGGTCTCGAGCATTAGGATTGTGATACACTACGACTTGACCTAAATTGTTAGACAGATATTGACCAACATATAAATATATATACTTAATATAGGTTCGTGAATCTGAGACAAACCCTGCACTTGTTCAGTACCGTCATATACATAATTGCTACGAAATATAGTATTGTGAGTTTCATTACTCCCTTTTTATATATATTTTTGGGCTGAGAATACATGCATTGTTTTATAACTGTTTTACGAAATGAACACAAGTACTAAAAACATATTCTACGTTGAGTTGTACCACTTTGCATATTTTTCCCTAATAGCTTGGTTACTACCATTTACATGCGGTATTGTAAACGCGAATCCTGTTGATAGATCTATCGGGCCTGACAACCCCAACCGGACTGGACGACCAGTATTCAACGCTTGCACAGTACTTCGTTTCAGTGACTACACTTGGTACAGTGTTGTGAGATTTCATAATAAAGGGAATATGCGACGTTGATTAAATGTTAAGTATGGTTACCAAGTGCTCAACCACTTAGAATATTTTTATTAAAACGTTTATGTATATGAAATCTTGTGGTCTATTACTATTACGGAAATGATTGATTATGATAAACTAATGAACTCACCAACCTTTTGGTTGACACTTTAAAGCATGTTTATTCTCAGGTATTAAAGAAATCTTCCGCCGTGCATTAGCTCATTTTAAGGATATTACTTGGAGTCATTCATGACATACTTTGAAAAACGTTGCATTCGAGTCGTTGAGTTCATCAAGATTAATATTAAGTCAATAATAGTTGGATGTAATATGAAATGGTATGCATGCCGTCACTTTTTGATGTAAAGAAAGTTTGTCTTTTAAAAACGAATGCAGTGTTTGTAAAACGTATCATATAGAGGTCAAATATCTCGCGATGTAATCAACTATTGTGAATCGTTTATAATGTATATGAATGGGTCCTTTCAGTTGGTATCAGAGCGGTGGTCTTAGCAACCAGGTCTTGCATTAGTGTGTCTAACGGATAGTTGTTAAGATGCATTAGTGAGTCTGGACTTCGACCGTGTCTGCATGTCAAAAAGTTTGCTTATCAATTCTAGTCGGAAATCATCTACTTATCATTCTTAGGAAATTACCTGCTTATCATCTTAAGTCTAGACGTGTTTTCCTGCATTTATTGCATAATAGTGTATAGACGACTTCTTATCTTAGCACATCTATTACTACGAACTTTGACTGACATCTTTTCAAAGATTCTCCGTAATTTATGGGATTTTGGTATTATATATACATATGCAAATTATGTAATTGAAGAATACCAAATCTAAATTCTATAATCTATTTCATACCAAAAATTCTTTCCCTGATCCTACGAGATAGATCCCTCAACCAGTTTGAATTCCTCAGATTCCAACAGCTATTCCGATATAGATATCTACCTGAGCTCCGAAAGTAGCGTCACTGGAATGGATCAACCAATTTCCTATCATCTATTTTGGATGAATTGGGGATGGGTCCGTAGTCTACTCAACTATTGGAGACAAGAAGAAGGTGATCCCTTCTATCCACCACATTGCCCTCTTGGCGATGAACCTAAAGCACTTACCGGCGAACCTGTTTGAGACACCATTTTCTCACTCATTGCTAGAGTATCTCGTCATGGTTATATACTATCCCATATTGCGAATCTTATTCATCCGCTCGTTCCAACCGCCAATCATCCCGGTGTACTAGAAGAAATTAACGAACTTCGCGCCCGAGTAGTGGCTTTGGAACACATGGTGCAAGGATTACAAACACCATCAGCAGCACCCACAGCATAACCAGTACCACCATCATCAACGCCAATAGTACCATTACCACCCCCAACCACAACCGCGTCATAAACCTCAACTTTACAATCTGTCCCACGAGCACCAATGTCATACGCTCTGTAGATACCAAAGAATACCAACAACAACAAACGATGAGGTATTGATTCATAACTTCATCGGAGAAACATCCTGTGGTGATAATGTAATCTCTAAAGTCTTAGGGATTATCTATTTCAGCCTTATCCATAAATCAGATGAGTAGAATAGATAGAGATGATAGGGAGAAGAATCGAAACCCTGACAAGAATGGTGAGTGATTTACAAGCTATACTTGCTATACAAGCATCACCAGCAGTTACCGGCAGTATCATCAGCATCAACAATATCGTCAGCACCACCATCACCGTCAGTACTGTCAGCATCATCAGCACTAGCAGTACCTATAACATCACAAGTTTCGTCAGTTTAAGAATCGCCGTGGACGTCATCATTGATCAACAACGAGTATTTTGTATCAACGAGTTATGAAGTATTAATTCATTCTTCTGAAGAAATTATATATATATATTTTATATATGAATGCTGAAACTATAAAAATCTTTCGTACTAAGCTATTGAATATGAATTGAAAAGGGGTAGATACTACTCAGTTAAATTCATATTACTAATATGCTATGATGTACATCCTTCGTTAATAACCTAACCATCGTAACTATAATCTTTGATTCAATTAAATGAATTCGGTTTTATAATAAACCAAGTGTATCATTCAATAACATGTTTGATTTTACACTTTCATCTTCAATGTACTCGAAACTTACTGGAAAAAACAACATTCGTATCTTGTGAAGTTAGCAAGAGTTCTATGAGCATCAGCATAATTCACTAAGGAAATATCTATAAGAATAAATATTGAAGTATTGATTACATTAGCGAAATACTCCGCGAAGATTATGTAATCTCTAATGTTTTAGAGATTATTCTTTACTAATCCAAACCGAAAATCAAATGAGCTTAATATGATATTAACTCATTAAATCTGTATTATATCTGAAGAAAATATACATACATATATTTTCATAAAGACTGTAATGAAAAATTCTTGTTCAAAATATTATTTGTGACATTTTTTTAACGGGTAGGTAATACCCGAGAGATATATAAATGCACAATTAATATATTACATTCTTCGATTCTAATTCAGTAAATCATCAACTATACTCCCTATTTTCACAACAGTATACCTTCTTTTATAAGAAATCAAAACAACCATACTCATTCAAATTCAATCACCTATTCTGATTTTTGAAATCTCAGAATGCAACTCGAGATATAAGCAAAACCATCACTCTTAGATCGTTACATTTTTTCAAAGCTATACTTTGACTTCAAAACTGTGATAGAACATCACTTTTAATTATAACACTCAAAAGGATACGAGAATCAATCGAGATTCATGACGAATTTATCCTTTGGATATTGACAATGACAAGCTGCATTTAAAACGCTTCGAAATTTCGGAAGACACTTCAAATAAGGAACAATCGTGATGATGATCCAATCACACATTACCCGAAGTCTTGTACCTGAAAAACTCTCGAACCCAAAGTCATAGTTTAACACGTACCCGCGTTGAATTCTTTATCATTTATTAGCAAAAACAACCTTACGATTCTTTTCAAAGTAGCCAGTTTTTTCGCAGCTCCAACAAGTCAACTTCGACTTTTTAGTAAAACTAATTTTATTATAACTTCGATAGATACGCTGCCCTTTCACCATCGTTACTGGGGAACCTTTCATATCTCACCACATTAGTAGTAAACTTATCAACAACTTCATTAACCTTCGACTTAAACCTCTCCGAAAAGTCACTATACTTATTCATTGAAACTCCATCTTTTACTCATCCGCATCTTGCAACAAGAATTGCCATACCAATTACTGAAAATCAGCAATCAGTATTTTGAAATCTCGCAGCGTTTCTACTTTAATAGTTATATATACATATAACGTCTATCTCCTAAACTTACACACTTCGAATGTGAAGTTTCTGAAAAACATCTCAAACTGTGAATTAGTTCTCGAAATGCTAATGAAGCAGCAGAAACTGTAAACGACTTTAACAGTCAAAAGTTTGATGACAAAGAATAATGTGTTGGTAAAGCCCAGAAAAAGAGAAGAGTTGGTACTGAACAATGGATTGAGCAGACCGTGAAGGAGACCAAGGACAAATACAAGGACCAAAGTCTGTATTTAAAGAATCTTTATGATTCTGTTTCTGACGAAGTCATTAACGAATACCTTGCTCCTGACTCTAAACCTTTGCGGACCTCATTCTTCATCATCATCTTATCTTAAATATTATAAGATATTTTCGTATCTCTCATTATACATATTCTCCATATTTCTGGAGATATTTTCACAACTATTCTTATCTGAGATCATTTATCTCTCCATAATATCTGCAACATAAAAGAAACTGTGTTGGTTTCTAAATTCTGAAAAAAATTCAAATATGAATGTTTTGAAGTAGTGTTGGGAACTGAAGCATGAGTTAGTATAATATAATAACACTTGATCAACGTGATTATATTACAGTAATTCATGCTGAGTTTCTAATGGAACGTGATGATTCACAGAACATACCGTTATCATGTGCCATTTACACGACTCTTACATTCTACCAAATCTCCAAACATATTAAGAACATATCTTCTTGATAGTTCTATCTTTCCGGATATTCTGGTAATTTGCCAAATCAAGATCGTACCATTACGATTTCCTTCTTAGAACATTAACTATGTTCATCCAAAACTTCATACCTACTAATTCTCGACCATTATTTGCTTGACTTAAAGCCGGGAAGAGACAACAAAAGTATGAAACTCCAAAATGTAAGGGAGAATATAAAGTCCAATAACAACACATAAATTACAAACCGTGTATATTAATGTTTATCGCAACATAAAGACACGGGAGAATTAAAAACACTATAACCCCAAGGGCGAAGTAGAAGAAAACAGATTCCTCCGGTGGAAGTTGGAAAAGGAGAATGATTGTTGCGATAGTAAGGATAAGGACAAGGATTAGAACTGGATTAAGCATTTTCGCAATCTTTTGAAATTGGAATTGAGTTTAGAAGTGGTAAAAACTAATGGAATGGAAAAGGTAAATATATAAGGGAAATATCAGACGTAGTAATCGGGACAGATCATCGCATTTAATTAAAGAGATCCTATTTTTCTTAAATCTCGAAGAAACAGATCTTATAGATTTCCAAGATTATTATTTTGTTTTTGAATTCAACCATGACTACGTCAAAAATTATGACGAAACTTATTTTCCTCATTCCACTATTTTGTGATAGCTTCACTCATACGCTTCGAGTAATCGGATCATTTTATCCACATTACTCTATGGTAATAAAATCCTATCTATCAACACATATCCGTCATGAAAACATTTTTATGGTTAGCCATGACGACCTCGATCAAATTTGGGGATGAAATTTCTTTAACGGGTAGGTACTGTGACGACTCGAAAATTTCCGACCAAATTTAAACCTAACATTTATATGTTTCTGACACGATAAGCAGAATTTGTAATGTTGAATCTCAAAAAGTTTGGAACTACATTCATGTAATCAATTACCCTTTGACCGTGTTCGACGATTCACGAACAATTATGTGTATATAGATATGTATATATAATATATAATATTAACTAAAAACATTAACAAAATATTAGATATATGATACTTTACATGAACGTATTTGTTTCGATATATTTATCGATAAAATTAAGAGATAATATCAAATGATTGAATTATCAGATACATTATGATATGATTACGGGCCAATGTTATGAGGTCCACTGTGATTTAAGAAATCTATTTTTTTGACAATATTCGGAAAATGGTAAGGTGATCTATAAGTAAGAACGTGGAGTGTAAATAACTTAGATGTTAGATATCGACAAGTTAAGTAACTCGACATTTTTTATTAAGATGATTTCATACGTTTATTAAACCTTTGGACTTTATCACATGCTTCACCAACAGACTGTAATTTAAAAACTTGAAACCTATTATGAATATATATAATTCTACTTTTCTAAAATATTTTATGATATAACGATTTAAATTAATATTAAATATATTTATACGCATATTATACGTACATAGTTTTATACTTTTACTATACTTTAACTTTACCTTTACTTTACTTTTACTTTACTTTTACTTTACTTTAACTTTATTAATTTACTTTAATAATTCACTTTAATAATTCACTTTAATAATTCATACTTTAATAATTCACTTTAATAATTCATACTTTAATAATTCACTTTAATAATTCATACTTTAATATTTCACTTTAATAATTCATATTTTAATAATTAACTTTAATAATTCATACTTTAATAATTCACTTTAATAATTCAAAAATCTATTATAAATTGAATTCAATAGGTTTCATTATTTCATAGAAACTTGAAAATATATTTCTCTAAACTCTCTCAATCGAATTACATATATATATTTACTTAGTATTATTTCAAGATATTATTAGTATACATAAAATACTACGACAGAGTTATATTCAGACGATTTCAAAATAAGTTTTCTAACGGGATAGAGCTAAGGAAATTATGGGTTATAGCTATGGAGGTTATGGGTATTGTTCGAGGGTATTGCTCGTGAGGTCAACCTAACATTTATCATTTTCGTTGCGTCTACGTACTTTCCTGCAATATTGAATCACAATATTGATACGTGAGCATTCATATCTTATCTTTTATATATTAATAGTGTATCCCTGACTAGTGCTCAAGTATATATGATTATGCATGTTTGTATGCTTAGTTTCGTCGTTAAATAGTTTATGATAAATCACGAATTTGATACATATGCTACTGAGATAAGGTATATGATATGCATGTCGTTGAAAAGCTAAAGAAAAATTAATAACTTTTCATTTAAAAATCGTGTGGTTTCGATGAACGGATTAAAAGATATGGTAAACTGAATTATCATTAATTTTAATATTATTATTAAAACGATTATTATAATTGTTATCAGTTGATGTTATTACTAAAATTATCTTTATTACTAAAAATTAATATTTTTATTGAAACTATCATTTTATTATTTTTATCATTATTATTGTTATCAATATTATTTTATCAAATAAATATGCGTACAAAGATATTTTTACCACACGTAATATAATTACATTAATAATACATACCACTATATTTTTAAGATATTAAGTGAATTTTATAAATTTTATTACTTGAGATATATAAAAGTATATTTTTATCATATATGAATTTTAATATAAATTTTTATTTATTAATAAATGACTTGTATTATTTAGTATAATAAGATCTGATAAATATATTTAAATATATAAAACGACTATATATAAGTTATATAATAAACATGTATAGATTTTGGAAGTCATTTTGGGTCAAGTTGACTTTTGTTGACTTTTGCATGTCGGTCTCGAGCATTAGGATTTTGATACACTACGACTTGACCTAAATTGTTAGACAGATATTGACCAACATATAAATATATATACTTAATATAGGTTCGTGAATCCGAGACAAACCCTGCACTTGTTCAGTGCCGTCATATACATAATTGCTACAAAATACAGTATTGTGAGTTTCATTACTCCCTTTTTATATATATTTTTAGGCTGAGAATACATGCATTGTTTTATAACTGTTTTACGAAATGGACACAAGTACTAAAAACATATTCTACGTTGAGTTGTACCACTTTGCATATTTTTCCCTAATAGCTTGGTAACTACCATTTACATGCGGTATTGTAAACGCGAATCCTGTTGATAGATATATCAGGCCTGACAACCCCAATCGGACTGGACGACCAGTATTCAATGGTTGCACAGTACTTAGTTTCAGTGACTACACTTGGTACAGTGTAGTGAGATTTCATAATAAAGGGAATATGCGACGTTGATTAAATGTTAAGTATGGTTACCAAGTGCTCAACCACTTAAAATATTTTTATTAAAACGTTTATGTATATGAAATATTGTGGTCTATTACTATTACGGAAATGATTGATTACGATAAACTAATGAACTCACCAACCTTTTGGTTGACACTTTAAAGCATGTTTATTCTCAGGTATTAAAGAAATCTTCCGCTGTCCATTAGCTCATTTTAAGGATATTACTTGGAGTCATTCATGACATACTTTGAAAAATGTTTTATTCGAGTCATTGAGTTCATCAAGATTAATATTAAGTCAATAATAGTTGGATGTAATATGAAATGGTATGCATGCCGTCAATTTTTGATGTAAAGAAAGTTTGTCTTTTAAAAACGAATGCAATGTTTGTAAAACGTATCATATAGAGGTCAAATATCTCGCGATGTAATCAACTATTGTGAAACGTTTATAATGTATATGAACGGGTCATTTCAATTGTGGACGGTGAAACTGATACACTTGGACCAGACGATGTTTTTCCCAGGTAATGGGGCGCAATAATTCTGGTTCTGCCCAAACGTATGGACTTGGCATTCATGCTAAAGACTTGTGGGGCGTAGTACCTGGTCGATCAGCTGTTTGTAAGGAGAATACTCAACTCAAGTCTGATAAGGCAGCACTTGAGAATGAAAATTCAAGGTTAAAAGCCTAGTTGGCTAGGAAGAATAATGGTTCTGGTGTTGAGAATGAAGGTTCGGGTCATCAGAATAATGGTTCGGTTGTTATACGTTTAAAGGTATGTTTCAATTTAATAGCTCACCTTACTGTTTTTCTACCCTTTTAGCGTTCATAAATGTTTTTTTTTTTTGGAACTTAAATTTTAGGCGAGAGATGAAGTGTATGTGAAAAGTATTACAAACAACAAGGTAGCAAGAGGAAAGTTGGTAAGCATGGATCCAACTGCGGTTGTTTTGCAGACAGAACTTGGAGCTTAACCAGGACCAAATAGCTGAAGTAGGCCCGAAAGGCCCAAATGGCTGAATCAGGCCCGTAAGGCCCAAATTGCATTATCGGGCACAAAAGGCCCAGTAAGCTTAAACGTGGCGACAGTCCCAGATAGCTGAAGCAGATCCAAAAGGCCCAATTATCTGAACTGGGCTAGAAAGGCCCAATTACCATAACCTAGCCCAAAACCCAAAATCGACCCGAATATCTGAACTGGATATTCAAATCTCCTATTACTTGTTAGGACCCTTTTTTGGTACTAACATATACATATCTTAGGACCCTTTTTTGTGGTAGAAAATTAACATCTACTTATATTAGGACCCTTTTTTGTGGTACTTAATTAACATATAGTTATCTTAGGACTTTTTTGTGGTACTAAATTATAATATGACCCTTTTCTGTGGTTCTTAATTAAAATCTAGTTTTATTAGGACCCTTTTTGTGGTACTAAATTATATTAGGACCCTTTTTTGTGGTACTAAATTATATTAGGACCATTTTTTGTGGTACTTAATTAACATCTAGTTATATTAGGAGCCTTTTTTGTGGTACTAAATTATATATACGTCCAATGGTTTGAGGGTCCTATTAGGCCAAAGGTCCTAAGAATGGGCATTTTAGGCCCCTTTTAGGGGTCCTATAAAGTCAGTTTTCTTGTAGTGATAGTAGCCCCAACATGATTCTCGATGTACCTAAATACAATATTAAATAAAAACAAGTATCTAGTGGTATTTAAACAGGCACAACAATTCACACGTGAAGGTATTATTTATCGTAAGATCTAAAAGTGCAAAATTCACCTTTAAAAATAGTAAAATGTCATTTTCGGTATCTAAACTTCTACGAACGAGGGAAAGCATTAAGGAAGTCTTGCTCGTAGCGCTTTTTTCTTGTTATCTTGTGAAAATGGGCCTAATCTGCAATTTAAAATTTTTCGAAAAATTCCCCACATTTTGTGGGGAATTTAGTGACTTCAAATTTGTGTTTTACGGCCATTCATTATCATCAATACGAAACTACACTCTCGTATATTTGCATTCAATATGAAATTCGAAACAAAAACAAAAATAAGGTTATGAATCTAGAGAAATAAAAAAGCGGCTAAAAGTACTCGAACAATAAAACCAAGACGTTATAAAAGCAGCAACGTTTTGTAGCTAGTGGTGAGATAGTAGCCCCAACATGATTCTCGATGTACCTAAATACAATATGAAATAAAAACAAGTATCATAGTGGTATTTAAACAGGAACACAAATTCACATGTGAAGGTATTACTTATCGTAAGATCCAAAAGTGCAAAATGCACCATTAAAAATCGTAAAATGTCATTTTTAGCTTCTAAACTGCTTCGAACGGGGAAAGCCTTAAGGAAGTCTTGCTCGTAGTGCCGTTTTTTAGTTATCTTGCGAAAATAGGCCTAATCCGCAATTGAAAATTTTTCGTAAAATTCCCCACAAAATTTTGCCCGATTTTGTGGGGAATGTAGTGACTTCAAATATGTATTTTGCGGCCATTAATTATCATCAAAATGAAACAACACTCTCATATATTCGCATTCAATATGAAATTTAGAAACAAAAATAAAAATATGGTTATGAATCTAGAGAAATTAAAAAGCGTCTAAAAATACTCGAACAATAAAACAAAGACGTTATAAAAGCAGCAACGTTTTGTAGCTAGTGGTGAAATAGTAGCCCCAACATGATTCTCGATGTACCTAAATACAATATTAAATAAAAACAAGTATCATAATGGTATTTAAACAGGCACAACAATTCACATGTGAAGGTATTACATATCGTAAGATTTAAAAGTGCAAAATTCACCTTTAAAAATAGTAAAATGTCATTTTCGGCATCTAAACTTCTTCGAACGGGGAAAGCCTTAACTAAATCATTTATGTAGCCCCTTTTTCTAGTTATCTTACGAAAATGGGCCTAATCTGCAATTTAATATTTTTCAGAAAATTCCCCACAAAATTTTGCCTGATTTTGTGGGGAATGTAGTGACTTATAATTTGTGTTTTGCGGCCATTAATTATCATCTAAACGAAACTACACTCTCATATATTCGCATTCATAAAATTTAGAAACAAAAATAAAAATAAGGTTATAAATCTAGAGAAATAAAAAAGTGGCAAAAAATACTCGAACAATAAAACCAAGACGTTATAAAATAAGCAGCAACGTTTTGTAGCTAGTGGTGAGATAGTAGCCCCAACATGATTCTCGATGTACCTAAATAAAATACTAAATAATAACAAGTATCAAAGTGGTATTTAAACGTGCACAACAATTCACATGTGATCCCGGATGAATTGAGTACCTTGACTCGTGTGCTTCCTCCAACACTAGTTCTCTCAATCCACCAAACTTTGGAACCCAGATTCGATTAGCAAAGTACCGTGTTCCGTCCTCTTTGATGTCAAATTTCTTATCCATTCCTTTGAGAAATTCAACATCGACATTTTCTTGTTTCACGGCTTCTTGTTGTGCTTCGCGGATTTGTGATGTGAGATTCGTACGGACAACTATGTTAAGAGCTTTAACCCTAAGGGGTTTCTCCCGCTCTTTTCTGCTTAAGGCATCCGCCACAACATTCGCCTTGCCCGGATGGTTTTGAAGTTCGCAGTTATAATCGTTAAGTAGTTCCATCCAACGTCGTTGTCTCATGTTGAGCTGTTTCTGATCGAATATGTGCTGTAAACTCTTATGGTCAGTGAAGATAGTAAACTTGGTTCTATACAGGTAGTGTCTCCACATTTTAAGTGCAAAGACAACAGCTCCTAGTACAAGGTCGTGCGTAGTGTAGTTTTGCTCGTGAATCTTTAACTGCGGCGATCCATAAGCAATAACTTTATTTCATTGCATAAGCACGCAACCCATTCCTTGACGTGAGGCGTCACAATAAACAACAAAATCTTCACTTTCCTCGGGTAGAGACAATATAGGTGCGGTTGTTAACTTCTCCTTCAACAACTGAAATACGGTTTCTTGCGGTTCTAACCACTCATACTTCTTGCCCTTATGAGTCAACGCGGTAAATGGTCGGGGAATCTTAGAGAATCTTTCAATGAATCTCCTGTAGTAACCAACTAGACCCAAAAATTGCCGAACCTGAGTTAGCGTCTTTGGACTTTCCCAATTCTTAACCGACTCAATCTTTGTCGGATCAACTTGAATTCCATTGGCCCCTACCACATGGCCAAGAAATTGTTCTTCTGGCAACCAAAAGTCACACTTAGAGAACTTCGCATACAACTGCTCATCCCTAAGCTTAGTCAAAATCGAACGTAGATGCTGTTCGTGCTCTTCTTTGTTCTTGGAGTACACCAATATATCATCAATAAACACAATGACGAATTTATCTAGGTATGGCTTACACACACGGTTCATGAGGTCCATGAACACTGTCGGTGCATTTATTAAACCAAATGGTATCACTGTAAACTCATAATCTCCATAACGTGTTCTAAACGCTGTCTTCGGGACATCAGCTTCTTTGACTCTCAATTGGTGATACCCGGATCTCAAATCAATATTCGAATAACAACTGGATCCCTGCAGCAGATCAAATAAGTCATCAATCCTCAGTAGAGGATACCGATTCTTGATTGTCAACTTGTTCAATTCTCTGTAGTCGATACACAATCTCATCGACCCATCCTTCTTCTTAACAAACAAGACTGGAGCTCCAACTTGTAAATTCATGGTTATGTGACCCACCTTCTAGTACCTGTCACAAATTAGGGCATTACAACCCTTATGTTCTTCGCATGGGGAGCTCTTGTAGTTCTAATGGTGCAAGTTCGTATATTGTACGCGTAACGGGTGCAGCTTCTGGCACCAAATCAATCCGAAATTCGACTTCACGGTGGGGTGGACGTGTAACCTCAGGGCAATCTCTAATAGTTAGGAAATATTCGGGTCTCTTAAATGTCGGCTCATCTTTACTCACATGTGCCAGAATTACGAGATATTCTCATCCCATGTACTTCTGGACCTTCGAGTAATTAATGTAACATGACAGTGTACTAATCTCCTCTCCGTACACCGTTACTGTCGGTGAAAGGAATTCGAATAGCCTTCTGGTCGTAGCTGCATTGGTTGTATCGTCAGATAACCAGTTTGTTTCAACCACGGGGTTAAAACTTCCCAGTTTAATAGTTCTATAGAGTACACATTGTCTAAGGAAGGTACAGGGTTATAAAAGTTGTGACCAAATTCTCTAGCGTTAAAGCTTCTCTCAGCACCGGTGTTGACAGCATATGTAAAAATTATGGTTGATGAGTGAGAATGTGATGAATTTCATGAAAAACCAAGAACGTACAAGGTGTAATGGCAACTCAAACATAATTTGATATTTAATCGAAAAGGGTTGGTACAACTCCCAGTCGTGTGTGTCTCGCAGGGAAACAGATGAAGTGTAGTTCGCGTGGATGTGTTCAAAGTTGGTTGGTAATGTGACGACCAGTAAATTTTTGAACAAATTTAAACTTAATCTTAATATGAATTCGACACGATAAGCAAAGTCTATAATGTTGAGTCTAAATTTTGAACTGATTTCATATATGCAATTACCCTTTGACCAATTCCGACGATTCACGAACCACAATTTGTAAATAAGATAAGTATATATATATATATATATATATATATATATATATATATATATATATATATATATATATATATAATTATTGTATTCAACTATGTAATAAAATCTGATATAATTATAGATATTGTAATTTGAAAATATATATTATATATATATATATAAGTAAGTATAAATAATTACATATTTAAAAATATTAATAAATTAATGTGTACAATTGATGTTATAAATAATAATATATTAAGTAATGAAATCAGTATTTTAAATATATATATATATATATATATATATATATATATATATATATATATATATATATATATATATATATATATATATATATATATATATATAATTATTGTATTCAACTATGTAATAAAATTTGATATAATTATAGATATTGTAATTTGAAAATATATATTATATGATCATTTAATATTACATAATTATAACATTGTAATATGAATAAATGTAATTACAAGTTTAATTATAATTATTATCTTATTAGTATCATTAAAATTATATTTTAAAATTTGTTACATGTAATTTGTTATATTATTATTAGTATGGCTATGATTATATTTTTATTATTGTTATTATCAATATTATCATATTATTATTAATATTATTTATATCATTATTATTCTTATAGTTATTATTATTAGAAAATAATACATTTTATTATTATTAACATTAATAATATAATTACTATCATTTTTATGACTATTGGTAGCATTATTAATTAATTTTATTATTAATACCATTATTATTATTATTATATATAAATAATAATTATTAATTATATAAAACATATAAACTTGAATTAATCGTTCGAGTTTGTTTGATATCACTATCTAACTGTGTTTAATTTTTGTTCTTGTCCTTAAATTTGTTACAACTTGTAATCAATCTTAGACAACATCCAAAATTCGTTGTGTATCATTTTCTACTTTACATTATTTTATTTTTTTCTTTCTGACCGAATATATTATGGTCGACCCTTTCATTCCTTAGATAATCTGATCAAATCCAGTGTTGAGGTATTTTTTTGACCTTTTCTCATCAATTAAAACTTATACGTTGCATATTCTAAATCAAATTGGCTGAATTGAATCAAACATTAAAGAACGCTGGTCGTGACCCCCTGTTCTTGACTATTTTCTCAAATACCTCAAATTCGAAACCCATTTTTAAATCTTTAAATACAGATATGTTATAAATCCTTCATTTAAACTATCTGTAAAGTTTCAAGGCTCAATTTTAATTATCGAATTCAAATTGGGCAGTCAAAGTTTAAAAACAAAAAGTCAAAGAGATTGTTCATAGCAAAATTCGAATTGATTTCAATGTTTTCTGTTAAATTGATGATGCAGAAAGATTTCATGAACGATTTAGAAACTTTTTTATGATATAAGTCTAGTCTAAACCTTTCTACAAATTAAATTTGATTCTTAGTTCTTAAAGAACTTTTATCGCACAGTTACAGCAGGCCTTTTTATTTATTTAATTTTTATTTTTATTTTTTTCTCTTATTTAATTGAAACTGTAAACATTATGGGTTATTTTAATTCGTGAATTTTAATTACATTCTAGAATCTGGTCAGCCAATTTGTTTAAGGAAAGTGTCGACTGAGTTATATTTAGAAGAAGAAGGAGTATAGGAAACGAACAAAATGGGTTATAATTAAAAAGAATCATAAGAAATTAGAAATGGAAGGGTGGTGAGATGGTTAATGGGATTGACGGGTGAGCGGGAGGTCACGGGTTCGAGACCCGGAGTTGGCATTTCTTTTTAGGAAAACATTGAAAGGTAGCCATTATTATGATTATTTTTATTATTTTTATGATTATTATTATTATTATTATTGTTGTTATTATTATTATTAATGATTATTATTAACACAAATATTATAGATATTATTATTATTGTTACTAAAAAATAGGTATTAGTTATCATTTACCATATTATCACAATTTTAATTAAAAATATGATTATTGTTAATATTATTTTGGTTACTAATATTAATATCATTTAAAATCTTATTTCAATTATCTTAATTATTGTTATTATTGATTATCATTTATAACCATTATTATTATTAACATAATAATTAGTATTGTTATTAATAAATTTATTATCACTATTATCATTAAGTAGTAAAATTGTTATATTCATAGTTGCTATTATTATTATTATTATTATTATTATTATTATTATTATAATTATTTTTACTATCGTCATTATTATCATTCTTATCATTACTAGTATTATTACAAACAGATATTTTTATATAAAAGTACATTACAATAATATTAAAATTACATATCACCATACTGTTATTATAAAAATGATAATTACTAAACTATATATATATATATATATATATATATATATATATATATATATATATATATACATATATATATATATATATGTATATATATATATATATATATATATATATATATATATATATATATATATATATATATATATATATATATAAAAGGTATCAGATAATACGTAAATATATATCGTTATCATATATAAACCCTAATATATATTTTAACATATTACAAAGAATGATAAATATTAGTTATACTATATATATAAATTAAATATATTAAATTGATCTAAATAACAAATACTATAACAAGTATATTATTAATAATAATTTATATAAACCTACTCGATTACGATTACATATTTTAATAAATATACAATTGATATAGGTTCGTGAATCCAAGGCCAACCCTGCATTGTTCAATATAGTCATATGTATTTTTACTAAAAATACATTAGGTGAGTTCATTTGCTCCTTTTTACTCCTTACATTTTTGGGCTGAGAATACATGCACTGTTTTTATTAACTATTTTACAATATTTATATGCGTGAGTTCATTTGATTCCCTTTTACTCTTTACATTTTTGGGACTGAGAATACATGCGTTACTTTTACAACTGCTATATTAAATGCTTTTGAAACACATTTTGAACTGCGAATACATGAAATGCTTTTATAAATGTTTGACGAGATAGACACAAGCAAAACATTCCTCGAATGAATTATGTGGACGTGATAATTGCCACCATTGAATTATGTGGACGTGATAATTGCCACAATTGATATGAATATTTTTCCCCTGATTATTATTGCTTGGTAACCTAAGAATTAGGGAACATCACTAATTTTGAGAATTAGTGCACGCCTAATTGACGCGAATCCTAAAGGTAGCTACCTGGTTTAACACCCCCACCCAAAATGTTCACTAGACAGAAGGGCTAGTGGGCGTGGTGTTTAGTACTTCGAAGTTTATATGATTATTATACAGACGAGATGTTCTATTTTAGGGATATTATTGATGCGCATTATATGTTAAAGTAGGTTACCAAGCCAAGCAATGAATGAAAAGTATATGGTATGTATCGAGAGAATGATTTTATACACAGGTTATGTGTATGATATTTTTTACATGAGATATGTGTACGGTTACTAAGATTTATAAAAAATAGTTTCATACACAAGTAAGGTGTACTGTATTTAAAAGATATCGCATGTACATTACAGGTGGGTATAGGATTCGGGCCCATTTGTACCATGCAGCATTTAAATCTTATGGTCTATCAAAATGATGAATTTTATAATTTATGATAAACCTATGAACTCACCAACCTTTTGGTTGACACTTTAAAGCATGTTTATTCTCAGGTATGAAAAAAACCTTCCGCTGTGCATTTGCTCAATTTAAAGATACTACTTGGAGTCATTCATGGCATATAGAGGTCAGAACCTCGCAATGGGACCATCTGATGAAGACTTGGTCCAGGTGGATTAGGACGGATCACTACAGGTGGTATCAGAGCGGTGGTCTTAGCGAACCAGGTCTTGCATTAGTGTGTCTAACTGATAGTTGTTTAGATGCATTAGTGAGTCTGGACTTCGACCGTGTCTGCATGTCAAAAGTTTTGCTTATCGTTTCGTATCGAAAATTACCTGCTTATCATCCTTAGGAAATTACCTGCTCATTATTCTTAGTCTAGACACATCTTACTACATTGACTGCATGATTATTGTATAGACAAAACTCATATCTTAGCGTATCTGCTAATTCATATCTTAGCGTATCTGTTACTGTAAAACTTTACCTGACATATTCTGTAAATCCCTCCGTAATCTACGAAATCCTTTGTTCTATATATATAGATATTCTATGTAATTAGAATACCATCCGATAGCCGGAACTCATTTCATATCAAAAATCCTTTATTCAATCGTACAAAATGGAACTCTTCACCAGTTCAAGTTCCTCGGATTCCGATATGGATTTCCACTCGAGCTCCGAAAGCAGTGTAACCGAAATGGGTCAACCAATTAGCCATCATAAATTTAGGATGAATTGAGAATGGGTACGAAGTAAACTTAATCAATGGAGATGCGAAGAAGTGATCCCTCCCACCATCCATATTGCCCTATTGGCAAAGAATCTGAAACACTTACCAGCGAACCAGTTCGAAACACCATCTTCACTCTCATTTCCCAGATAGCTCGCAACGATTACGTAATATATACTATTCTAAACCTTATTCATCCACTCGTTCCAACCGCCAATCATCCTGGAGTAATAGAAGAAGTCAACGAGCTTCACGCTCGAGTAGTGGCTTTGAAAAATATGATGCAAAATGTACCAGCTTCAGCAACGTCACCAGCATCAACAGTACTATCACCAACAACAGCAACATCCGCATCCTACAACTCAACATCACAATCTGTCCCACGAGCATCCACATCATACGTACCATAGATACCAAGGAGTGCCAACAATAATTAACGATGAAGTATTGATCCATAACTTCATTAATATTCTGCGAAGAATATGTGGATCCTAATAATTAACAATGAAGTATTGATCCATAACTTCATTAATATTCTGCGAAGAATATGTGGTTCCTAATAGTTTTAGAGATTACTTATTCTAGCTCAAACAAAAAAAAATTCATATGAGTCTAATATTATATTGACTCATTAAATCCATGATTACATCTGAATAAAATATATATGTATATATATTTTCATAAAGATTGTGATTTAAAATTCTTTCATACAAACTGTTAATGATGAAAATATTTTAACGGGTAGGTAATACCCGAGGAATATTTAGTTTCACATTAATAAGTTACACTGTACATTCTTCGAATCTGATTCAACAATCATTTACTATCCTACTTACAACCACAGATATACGTATCCATTCACCAAAGAATAACCATTTTCATTTAAATTTAACTTCATATTCGGATTTTAACCAATCAAAATCCAAGTCAAGATTTAACAGAAGACACCACTTTTAGATTCCTACATCTTTCAAGGCCATACTTTGAATTCAAAACTGTGCCAGATCCATTGGCATATTATTACCGAAAATAACTTACAATACCTTTCCAAAATTAGCCAATTTTGTCACAGCTTCAGCAAGTCAACTTCGACTTTTCGTTCGAAACAACCTTATTATAACCTTGATATATATGCGTGCTCTTTTATTGTTATCGGGGAACCTTTTATATTCCACCATATTACCATCAGCGTTTAATCATCTAAAAACACAATTCTCTTGAAAATACCTTGGATTGATAACCGACGATTCAGATATGGTAGCATTAAATGCAGAGGAAACAGCAAAATTGAAGATGGTCTAAATGGCCAAGAGTTTGATGATAAAGAATGGAATGTTGGGAACGCTCGATAGAAAATTTAGTACTGAAAAACAAATTGAACAAACCATGAAGGAGACCAAGGCCAAATACAAGGGCCATACCATATATTCAAAGAATTCAGGTAATTTTGGATCCGATGAAACCTTCAGTGAATACCTTGCTCCTGACTCTAAACCCCTGCAGACAATATCCTGCATCATCCATCGATATTAGAAATTCTAAGATATCATTGTATCTTTCATTATTAATATCCTTAATATTTCTGAAGATATCTTCATAAATATTCTTGTTCGATATTAATTATCTCTCCGCTCTATCTGTGTTATATCATAGAAGAAAACTGCTTTAGTTTCTAAATCTCTGAAAACTTCGAGTTTGAAATATGAATGTTTTTGAAGTAGTGTTGGGAACTGATGCATGAGTTAGTATAATATAATGACACTTGATCAATGTGATTATATTACAGTAAGTCATGCTGAGTTTCTAATGAAAGTTGATGATTCACAGACTATAACATCATCATGTGTCATGTTACATGACTCTTAATTCTATCTAATCTATAGACATATCAAGAACATATTTTCTTGATAGTTCTATCTTTTCTCCTGAATTTTGGTAAATTTAACCAATCAAGATCGTGCTATTACAATTTCTCTCTTAGAACATTAGTCATGTTCAAACGAAACTTCATACCTACGAATTCTGGACCAATATTCGCTTGACTTAAAGTCGGGAAGAGAAAACAAAAGGGATGGAACTCCAAAAATATAAAGGAAATGAAGAGGGTGAATTTATAATGAAATATCCGACAGAACAATCTAAACATATTATCGCATTTAACCTAAGATGATCCTAATTTCCCTTATTGTCGAAAAATCAAATCTTAGTACAAAGATTTTCTTTAACTCCCTTGAATTCCGGAATTCAACCATGACTAGTCAAAAAGTTATGATGAAACATGTCTTTCTTATTTCACTAGTTTGTGATAGCTTCACTCGCACTCTTCACATAAACGATTTGTTTAATCCATATTACTCTAGGGTAATAAAACTCTATTTATCAACTCATATTCTTCATGAAAACATACTTCTTGTCAGCCATGACGATTCCAATCAAATTTCGGGACGAAATTTCTTTAACGGGTAGGTACTGTGACGACCCGGAAATTTCTGAACAAATTTAAACTTAATCTTAATATGAATTCGACACGATAAACAAAGTCTATAATGTTGAGTCTAAATTTTGAACTGATTTCATATATGCAATTACCCTTTGACCAATTCCGACGATTCACGAACCACGATTTGTAAATAAGATAAATATATATATATATATATATATATATATATATATATATATATATATATATATATATATATATATATATATATATAAGTAAGTATAAATAATTACATATTTAAAAATATTAATAAATTAATGTATACAATTGATGTTATAAATAATAATATATTAAGTAATGAAATCAGTATTTTAAATATATATATATATATATATATATACAAATGGATATTACTTGTAAATATATAATGATATCAAATTTAATGATTTAAAATATATATATATATATATATATATATATATATATATATATATATATATATATATATATATATATACAAATGGATATTACTTGTAAATATATAATGATATCAAATTTAATGATTTAAAATATATATATATATATATATATATATATATATATATATATATATATATATATATATATATATATATATATATATATATAATTATTGTATTCAACTATGTAATAAAATCTGATATAATTATAGATATTGTAATTTGAAAATATATATTATATGATCATTTAATATTACATAATTATAACATTGTAATATGAATAAATGTAATTACAAGTTTAATTATAATTATTATCTTATTAGTATCATTAAAATTATATTATAAAATTTGTTACATGTAATTTGTTATATTATTATTAGTATGGCTATGATTATATTTTCATTATTGTTATTATCAATATTATCATATTATTATTAATATTATTTATATCATTATTATTCTTATAGTTATTATTATTAGAAAATAATACATTTTATTATTATTAACATTAATAATATAATTACTATCATTTTTATGACTATTGGTAGTATTATTAATTAATTTTATTATTAATACCATTATTATTATTATTATTATATATATATATATTAATTATTAATATTAATATTAATTATTAATTATATAAAACATATAAACTAGAATTAATCGTACGAGTTTGTATGATATCACTATCTAACTGTGTTTAGTTTTTGTTCTTGTCCTTAAATTTGTTACAACTTGCAATCAATCTTAGACAACATCCAAAATTCGTTGTGTATCATTTTCTACTTTACATTATTTTATTTTTTTTCTTTCTGACCGAATATATTATAGTCGACCCTTTCATTCCTTAGATAATCTGATCAAATCCAGTGTTGAGGTATTTTTTCGACCTTTTCTCATCAACTAAAACTTATACGTTGCATATTCTAAATCAAATTGGCTGAATTGAATCAAACATTAAAGAACACAGGTCGTGACCCCCTGTTCTTGACTATTTTCTCAAATACCTCAAATTCGAAACCCATTTTTAAATCTTTAAATACAGATATGTTATAAATCCTTCGTTTAAACTATCTGTAAAGTTTCAAGGCTCAATTTTAATTATCGAATTCAAATTGGGCAGTCATAGTTTAAAATCAAAAAGTCAAAGAGATTGTTCATAGCAAAATTCGAATTGATTTCAATGTTTTCTGTTAAATTGATGATGCAGAAAGATTTCATGAACGATTTAGAAACTTTTTTATGATATAAGTCTAGCCTAAAACTTTCTACAAATTAAATTTGATTCTTAGTTCTTGAAGAACTTTTATCGAACAGTTACAGCAGGCCTTTTTATTTATTTAATTTTTATTTTTATTTTTTTTCTCTTGTTTAATTGAAACTATAAACATTATGGGTTATTTTAATTCATGAATTTTAATTACGTTCTAGAATCTGGTCAGCTAATTTGTTTAAGGAAAGTGTCGACTGAGTTATATTTAGAAAAGGAAGGAGTATAGGAAACGAACAAAACGGGTTATAATTAAAAAGAATCATAAGAAATCAGAAATGCAAGGGTGGTGAGATGGTTAATGGGATTGACGGGTGAGCGGGAGGTCACGGGTTCGAGCCCGGGTGTTAGCATTTCTTTTTAAAAAACATTGAAAGGTAGCCATTATTATGATTATTTTTATTATTATCATTTTTATTATTTTTATGATTATTATTATTATTATTGTTGTTGTTATTATTATTATTAATGATTATTATTAATACAAATATTTTAGATATTATTATTATTGTTACTAAAAAATAGGTATTAGTTATCATTTACCATATTATCACAATTATAATTACAAATATGATTATTGTTAATATTATTGTGGTTACTAATATTAATATCATTTAAAATCTTATTTCAATTATCTTAATTATTGTTATTATTGATTATCATTTATAACCATTATTATTATTAACATAATAATTAGTATTGTTATTAATAAATTTATTATCACTATTATCATTAAGTAGTAAAATTGTTATATTCATAGTTGCTATTATTATTATTAGTATTATAATTATTATTACTATCGTCATTATTATCATTCTTATCATTACTAGTATTATTACAAACGGATATTTTTATATAAAAGTACATTACAATAATATTAAAATTACATATCACCATACTGTTATTATAAAAATGATAATTACTAAACTATATATATATATATATATATATATATATATATATATATATATATATATATATATATATATATATATATATATATATATATATATATATATATATATATATATATATATATATATATATATATATATAAGGTATCAGATAATACGTAAATATATATTGTTATCATATATAAACCCTAATATATATTTTAACATATTACAAAGAACGGTAAATATTAGTTATACTATATATAAATTAAATATATTAAATTGATCTAAATAACAAATACTATAACAAGTATATTATTAATAATAATTTATATAAACCTACTCGATTACGATTACATATTTTAATAAATATACAATTGATATAGGTTCGTGAATCCAAGGCCAACCCTGCATTGTTCAATATAGTCATATGTATTTTTACTACAAAATATATTAGGTGAGTTCATTTGCTCCCTTTTACTCATTATATTTTTGGGCTGAGAATACATGCACTGTTTTTATTAACTGTTTTACAATATTTATATGCGTGAGTTCATTTGATTCCCTTTTACTCTTTACATTTTTGGGACTGAGAATACATGCGCTACTTTTACAACTGCTTTATTAAATGCTTTTGAAACACATTTCGAACTGCGAATACATGAAATGCTTTTATAAATGTTTGAATAGATAGACACAAGCAAAACATTCCTCGAATGAATTATGTGGACGTAATAATTACCACCATTGAATTATGTGGACGTGATAATTGCCACAATTGATATGAATATATTTCCCCTGATTATTATTGCTTGGTAACCTAAGAATTAGGGAACATCACTAATTTTGAGAATTAGTGCACGCCTAATTGACGCGAATCCTAAAGGTAGCTACCGGGTTTAACACCCCCACATAGAATGTTCACTAGACGGAAGGGCTAGTGGGCGTGGTGTTTAGTACTTCGAAGTTTATATGATTATTATACAGATGAGATGTTCTGTTTTGGGGATATTATTGATGCACATTATATGTTAAGGTCAGTTACCAAGCCAAGCAATGAATGAAAAGTAAATGTTATGTATCGAGAGAATGATTTTATACACAGGTTATGTGTATGATATTTTGTACACGAGATATGTGTACGGTTACTAAGATTTAAGAAAAATGGTTTCGTATACAAGTAAGGTGTACGGTATTTAAAAGATATCGCATGTACATTACAGGTGGGTATAGGATTTGGGCCCATTTGTACCATGCAGCATTTAAATCTTGTGGTCTATCAAAATGATGAATTTTATTATTTATGATAAACCTATGAACTCACCAACCTTTTGGTTGACACTTTAAAGCATGTTTATTCTCAGGTATGAAAGAAACCTTCCGCTGTGCATTTTCTCAATTTAATGATACTACTTGGAGTCATTCATGGCATATAGAGGTCAGAACCTCGCAATGGGACCATCTGATGAAGAATTCGTCCAGGTGGATTAGGACGGGTCACTACAGGTAATGTTTGTGGGTATAATGAAAATGATTGTCGCTTAAGGGGAGTACGTTAGAACAGAATGAGAAGAGATACAGTAACAAGTAGTACATACTGGTAACAATGAGTGGTGATGGTAGTGGCAAGTAGGGATAGGTTGTGATGAGCAGTGATGAGAGTAGTGACGGTTCAGTTATTATATTGTATGCTCGCATCACAAGTATATACACATGTTTATTATTGTACCCAATAAGGTATAATAGCTATCAGTCGATAGGCTCGTGTTGGGGAAACAAAATCATGAACGGCGGGTAGCTGAATGATAGGTAAGTTGGAAATCGAGTAGACAATATCTACTATGTATTGTGCGGGCTGTTACCAGAAATTCCTCCTCTAAAGACGTATCAGAAAGAGTTGTGATGCACAATAGTGAGTAGTAAAGCGTGGATGTGTTAGTAGTGACGGGTAGTACTTAGTAGTGGTAAGTAGTAATGATTAGTATTGAGTAGTAACAAGTAGTAAGGGGTAGCAGTAAGTAGTATTTAGTAATGACAAATAGTGAGAAGTAGTGATCAGTCGTGACTAGCAGTGAGAGGCGGCGTTGAGTAGTAGTTAACAGCGTTAAACAGTGCCGAGTAGTGGTGTTAGATGACGAGTGTGTTCAAGTAGTGTCTTTGTAGTGACAAGTGGTGATCGGTGGTGGCAGGTAGTGTCGAGCAGTGATGAGTTGTGTCGAGATTACAAGTTATATTACAATTAATTTGCGCAGTGTAAGTTTCTACTCACATTTGAGATTACACGGTTTGTTTTCTAAGCGTTGTTTATCCAAGTAACCTACTTAACTCGGCCCCAATTCCTTATTTTGCGATGTCGGAACTTCTATATCAGTTACCGTAATGTAATCTCGGTCATTACATTACGCTATCTCACATTTTCATTCGACATCACTCTATAAGTTCAAGATAGCGTAGTCAACTTCAATCTTTTAAGTCTTGCATCGTGTGTACGTATGCGATTCGTGATACAATATTTAGTCTAAGTCCGTATCATATTGGTATAAGGTGTATATGTTTGTGATGTGATGTGTAGCCCTACATGTAGCATGGTGTCACAAACAGTGTAAGTATGATGCTTAAAAGTCGTCCAAGACACACGGCTATAGACTAGACTTCACTAATGCATCCTACGGTTAGACACACTAATGTATCCTAGTTTCCTATAGCCAAAGCTCTGATACCAACTGTAACACCCCTTCAAAAATCCCTTTAACGGAACGTTAACTCTGGTACTAGTGCTTGGCTTGACTTCTACGTAACAGCAATATTCTACAGCGGAAGCAATTAATACCTGAGAATAAATCACGCAAAACCGATCAACAATAATGTTGAGTGAATCTACAGGTTTTAGTTAAACAATACAGTATGTTTAAGAAATAATATATTTCCGAAAAACGTTTAATAGTGGAAGACCACCAAAGTTTTATATCAAAAGTTTGCATACAGCAATGTCAAGTGTTAACTGTTCGTAATCAGTGATATCAAGTTCCAAATGTGTGACACAAAAATAGTTTCGTTTCATATACTTGTAGACATTACCATGTCTAGTTTTAAATGTTAGTAAACCACAGTTTTAAGTAACGTATCATAGTATCTGAAAAACGGTTATCAGAAAAATAGTTTAATTCCCTTGACCACGAGATTTTACAAGTACAACACAAAGTCGTAACACGTTTGCATAATATGAGCACCTGAATACTAGCAATGACCCGAGTATAGAAGCCACTATACCCGCCTTACCTCGTAAAATGTTATACACTTGTTCAAATGTATTTAATGTTCAAAGTAAATGTGCCACGGTTAATATTGTTTGGGCGAGGTTGTTAACCTAACGGATCCGTCCATCTAAATTGTGCTTACACCGATGGTATTAAAAGTATTCAAGCTAGAGGCTTTATGAACAAACTCAATATGCATATATAGTACTCATGTCAATACAAAAGCATTTGAAAATGTAAGTATAACAGCGTGTATTCTCATCCCTGAAAACATGTAAAAAGTGGGACTGTAGACTCACCTTTGAATAAAGCTCGGATTGAAAAGTGAACAATTAACTTGTACGGTTTATATTCGAGTAATGCAACCTAAGTATACGTATTTAGGTTAGTCAATATATTTATCTTAAATAAGTGTGGTTTTATAGTGTACGTTGTCTCATTGCTCGACTTGACGCGTTTCAAAGTAAAAGTCAACTACATCATGCAAGTCAAACAAAGTCAATCGAAGTCAAACCAAAAGTGAAACTTGGTCAATGTGATCAACTAAAGTCAACATCAGTAGGTTCATGTCAAATATTGGTCAACATGTCAAACCTAAGTCAAACAATACGTTTTAGGTCATGAATGATCATTTTCACAATTTCAGTTTATCGTTATGCACAAAGTTCATGAACACGTAGCATACTTAGCACATTATCTCATAATAAAAAATTCAAGTAAACATGAAAAACTATAGATCATAAATATACTTAAAATTGATTCCAAAAAGTCCAGCCAGGGACTCATACGACAATTAAAAGTTAGGAATCAGAAGGGATACATTTGGGGTTTGCCAAGTCAGTTTCTGACCGCGCACTGATTTCATTTTGGCTATAACCGGATTTAGGAACATGAAATTGATACAATACCAGTGGCCATATTTCAAAGAAAAATCAAAGTAACACATATCAAAAATCTAGCAACTTTTGTTTAGCCAATTTGTACAGTTTATTCGTGCAAGTTGAATATTTAGTTTTCAGCATAAATCAGAATTCACATAAAGTATGGCTCTATTGTGCCCAATGCATAAGGTTTTAGAGATTGAAATAAACTAAAAATAAGTCACATATCATGTTAAGTTTCATTTTCCAGAAGCATACATGCTCAATCGACAAACACAATCCACATAGTATAAAACAGTGAGCAATTTAGAGATTCGATTCTCATTTAGCTAGTCACATTCGCACGCGATTATCCGAAGATCTAGATACAATTAGCCAGTAATATCTACATGAAAAGTGAAGTAATTTTTATCTACATTTCATATATTCAAAGCATTAATTACAGAAGTTAACACATTTTATCATACAAGGTTATTTTCATGCAAGTGCGGTATAAAACTACTTTTACACTAATTCAAGCATATCTCGGGATATACATAAGCAAATGACATGATATCCTAGTCTAAATTGAGTGTTATCTTTCCAGTGGTATAAGTTTCACATGCCAATTCGTGACCTGTCAAACCCAGATTTCTGATCAAGCAACAAAAACACAACGATAATTCAAATTGACATAACTTAATCATACGAAAACGAAATCAAGTGAATCCAAAGCCTAAAATCAATAGTTTTTCATGAGGATTCTAATTATATCATAATAATTAACATTTAATAAAAATCAAATTTCTGTACACATCAAAATCAAATTCGGTTTTTATGTGAAACAATCAATTCGATCAAATTAACGACTAACAACACATACAAACGCGATGAATCGAGCAATTGAACAACATAAACTATAAAAATTTATGAAATCAGAATTTATAAAGCTAGGGTTCATGTGATTATACCTTTGATCAAGAAATCATTTATACCAACGCGTAGAGCACGAAAGGAATTACAATCTTTATGTTGAAGGTTTTATCAAAAGATTAATTTTTGATGTTGATTGGGTGGGGTGAAGAACGACGGCCAAGGGAGGAGGGAGACAAAAAAAATGTCGACTGGTAAAAATTAAGTGAAAGGATTATGCAGTTTAGGTTTACACTCTAATTTATATTAGGGTTTAACTATTACAAATTACAAACAAGTCCCTTATGTTGCAATATTTAAAATAAAAGGGGTGGGGGTGGGGTTTTGGCCGAATGGGACCCACCATGGTGTCCCGGGTTTGTGTTTTGCAATTCTTTGTACTCGTGGCTCATTTCAAGTGCCGTTTATACATACCGAAGGCCCGGAACGCTAAACCGATCGTTAAAACGCAACCAAACGTTAATTTATTAAAAACCCAATAAATGAATTATTTTTAAAAAGTTAATAATTAATAAACTAATTATTAAAATAAACCCGAGCGTTTCGTTGCTCAAAAGGCAGTTATCAAAATCGTATCGTTTTTATCATATTTCATTATCCGAAATATTTATTTGAATTAATATCAACCCATATTAATTATTGTAATCCTCCAAAGATCAAGTATGTATTTATTACACATAAACACAAAAAAGTCAAATAATCGCCGTTAAATAAACTAACGGAAGGTTAACGGAACTAATGGAAAAATCAGGGTTGTTACATTACCCACCTGTTATTGAAAATTTCGTCCCGAAATTTTAGTGAACGTCTGCTGAAGTAGTTTCCTCGGAAAACAGTTGCGGATACTTCAGCCTCATCTGGTCTTCACGCTCCCACGTGAACTCTGGTCCTCTTCTCGCGTTCCACCGAACTTTAACGATAGGAATTCTGCTTTGTTTCAACTGTTTGACCTCACGGCCCAAGATTTCTACAGGTTCCTCAATGAAATGAAGTTTGTCGTCGATACGTAGCTCCTCTAGAGGAATAATTAAATTATCATCGGCTAGGTACTTCTTTAGATTTGATACATGAAAAATGTCATGAATACCGCTGAGTGCTTGTGGTAGTTCCAATCTATAAGCTACCGGTCCAAGTCTTTCAGTTATCTCGAACGGTCCAACATATCTAGGACTCAGTTTACCTCGTTTCCTTGAATCGTACGACACCCTTCCAAGGTGATACTTTAAGCATAACTTTGTCACCAATCTTGGAACTCTATATCCTTCCACCTAACATCAACATAACTCTTTTGATGACTTCGAGCCGTTCTCAATCGTTCCTGAATCTGTAGGATTTTCTCAGTTGTCTCCTGAATAATCTCAGGACCTGTCAACTGACTATCCCCCAATTCGCTCTAACAAATGGGAGATCTACACTTCCTTCCGTACAATGCTTCGAAAGGTGCAGCCTTAATGCTCGCTTGGTAGCTGTTATTGTATGAGAACTCAGCTAGTGGTAAATACTTATCCCATCCATTTCCGAAATCAATGACACACGCTCTCAACATGTCCTCAAAAGTTTGAATAGTTCGTTCGCTCTGGCCATCTGTCTAGGGTGATATGCTGTACTCATATCTAAACGGGTCCCAATTGCTTTCTGCAATGATTGCCAAAACCTGGAAGTAAATCTGCTGTCACGATCAGATATAATGGATATAGGCACTCAATACCTAGAGACGACTTCCTTAATGTAGATCTGAACCAACTTAGTGAGACGACCCATGATAACCCAAATAGTATCGTGACCTCTCGTCGTTCTCAGCAGTTTCGTGATAAAGTCCATGGTAATACCTTCCCATTTCCACGGGGGAATCTCTGGTTGAGTTAATAATCCTGATGGCTTCTGATGTTCAGCCTTGACTTTAGCACAAGTCAAGCACTTTCCGACATATGTAGCAATGTCAGCTTTCAAATTTAGCCACCAATAAAACGCCTTCAAATCCTGGTACATTTTATCTGATCCCGGATGAATTGAGTACCTTGACTCGTGTGCTTCCTCCAACACTAGTTCTCTCAATCCACCAAACTTTGGAACCCAGATTCGATTAGCAAAGTACCGTGTTCCATCCTCTTTGATGTCAAATTTCTTATCCATTCCTCTGAGAAATTCAACATCGAAATTTTCTTGTTTCATGGCTTCTTGTTGTGCTTCACGGATTTGTGATGTGAGATTCGTACGGACAACTATGTTAAGAGCTTTAACCCTAAGGGGTTTCTCCCACTATTTTCTGCTTAAGGCATCCGCCACAACATTTACCTTGCCCGGATGGTTTTGAAGTTCACAGTTATAATCGTTAAGTAGTTCCATCCAATGTCGTTGTCTCATGTTGAGCTGTTTCTGATCGAATATGTGCTGTAAACTCTTATGGTCAGTGAAGATAGTAAACTTGGTTCCATACAGGTAGTGTCTCCACATTTTAAGTGCAAAGACAACAGCTCCTAGTTCAAGGTCGTGCGTAGTGTAGTTCTGCTCGTGAATCTTTAACTGCCGCGATCCATAAGCAATAAATTTATTTCGTTGCATAAGCACGCAACCCATTCCTTGACGTGAGGCGTCACAATAAACAACAAAATCTTCACTTTCCTCGGGTAGAGATAATATAGGTGCGGTTGTTAACTTCTCCTTCAACAACTGAAATGCGGTTTCTTGCGGTTCTGACCACTCATACTTCTTGCCCTTATGAGTCAACGCGATAAATGGTCGGGCAATCTTAGAGAATCCTTCAATGAATCTCCTGTAGTAACCAGCTAGACCCAAAAATTGCCGGACCTGAGTCGGCGTCTTTGGAGTTTCCCAATTCTTAACCGACTCAATCTTTGCCGGATCAACTTGAATTCCATTGGCCCCTACCACATGGCCAAGAAATTGTACTTCTGGCAACCAAAAGTCACACTTAGAGAACTTCGCATACAACTGCTCATCCCTAAGCTTAGTCAAAATCGAACGTAGATGATGTTCTTGCTCTTCTTTGTTCTTGGAGTACACCAATATATCATCAATAAACACAATGACAAATTTATCTAGGTATGACTTACACACACGGTTCATGAGGTCCATGAACACTGCCAGTGCGTTTGTTAAACCAAAAGGCATCACTGTAAACTCATAATGTCCATAACGTGTTCTAAACGCTGTCTTCGGGACATCAGCTTCTTTGACTCTCAATTGGTGATACCCAGATCTCAAATCAATATTCGAATAACAACTGGATCCCTGCAGCTAATCAAATAAGTCATCAATCCTCGGTAGCAGATACCGATTCTTGATTGTCAACTTGTTCAATTCTCTGTAGTCGATACACAATCTCATCGACCCATCCTTCTTCTTAACAAACAAGACTGGAGCTCCAACTTGGAAATTCATGGTTATGTGACCCACCTTCTAGTACCTGTCACAAATTAGGACATTACAACCCTGATGTTCTTCGCCATGGGGAGCTCTTGTAGTTCTAAAGGTGCAAGTTCATATATTGTACGCGTAACGGGTGCAGCTGCTGGCACAAAATCAATTCGAAATTCGACTTCATGGTGGGGTGGAAATGTAACCTCAGGGTAATCTCTAATAGTTGGGAAATATTTGGGTCTCTTAAATGTCGGCTTATCTTTACTCACATGTGACAGAATTGCGAGATATTCTCATCTCATGTACTTCTGGACCTTCGAGTAATTAATGTAACATGACGGTGTACTAATCTCCTCTCCGTACACCGTTACTGTAGGTGAAAGGAATTCGAATAGCCTTCTGGTCGTAGCTGCCTTGGTTGTATCGTCAGATAACCAGTTTGTTTCAACCACAAGGTTAAAACTTCCCAGTTTAATAATTCTATAGAGTACACGTTGTCTAAGGAAGGTACAGGGTTATAAACGTTGTGACCAAATTCTCTAGCGTTAAAGCTTCTCTCAGCACCGGTGTTGACAGCATATGTAAACATTATGGTTGATGAGTGAGAATGTGACGAATTTCATGAAAAACCTAGAATGAACAAGGTGTAATGGAAACTCAAACAAAATCTGATATTTAATCGAAAGGGGTTGGTATAACTCCCAGGCGTGTGTGTCTCACGGGAAACAGATGAAGTGTAGTTCGCGTCGATGTGTTCAAAGTTGGTTGGTAATGTTTGTGGGTATAATGAAAATGATTTTCACTTAAGGGGAGTACGTTAGAACAGAATGAAAAGAGATACAGTAACAAGTAGTACGTACTGGTAACAATGAGTGGTGGTGGTAGTGGCAAGTAGCGATAGGTTGTGATGAGCAGTGATGAGAGTAGTGACGGTTCAGTTATTAGATTGCATGCTGGCATCACAAGTATATACACATGTTTATTAATGTACCCAATAAGGTATAATAGCTATCAGTCAATAGACTCGTGTTGGGGAAACAAAATCATGAACGGCGGGTAGCTGAATGATAGGTAAGTTAGAAATCGAGTAGACAATATCTACTATGTATTGTGCGGGCTGTTACCAAAAATTCCTCCTCTAAAGACGTATCAGAAAGAGTTGTGATGCACAGTAGCGAGTAGTAAAGTGTGGATGTGTTAGTAGTAAGGTAGTACTTAGTAGTGGTAAGTAGTAATGATTAGTATTGAGTAGTAACAAGTAGTAAGGGGTAGCAGTAAGTAGTATTTAGTAATGATAAATAGTGAGAAGTAGTGATCAGTCGTGACTAGCAGTGAGGTGGCGTTGAGTAGTAGTTAGCAGCGTTAAACAGTGCTGAGTAGTGGTGTGAGATGACGAGTGTGTTCAAGTAGTGTCTTTGTAGTGACAAGTAGTGATCGGTGGTGGCAGGTAGTGTCGAGCAGTGATGAGTTGTGTCGAGATTACAAGATATATTACAATTAATTTGCACAGTATAAGTTTCTACTCACATTTGAGATTACACGGTTTGTTTTCTAAGCGTTGTTTATCCAAGTAACCTACTTGACTCGGCCCCAATTCCTTATTTTGCGATGTCGGAACTTCTATATGAGTTACCGTAATGTAATCCCGGTCATTACATTACGCTATCTCACATTTCCATTCGACATCACTCTATAAGTTCAATATAGCGTAGTCAACTTAAATCTTTTAAGTCTTGCGTCATGTGTACTGCGATTCGTGATAAAGTATTTAGTCTAAGTCCGTATCGTATTGGTATAAGGTGTATATGTTTGTGATGCGATGTGTAGCCCTACATGTAGCATGGTGTCACAAACAGTGCAAGTATGATGCATAAAAGTCGTCCAAGACACACGGCTATAGACTAGACTTCACTAATGCATCCTATGGTTAGACACACTAATGTATCCTAGTTCCCTATAGCATAAGCTTTGATACCAACTGTAACACCCCGTCAAAAATCCCTTTAACAAAACGTTAACTCTGGTCCCAGTGCTTGGCTTGACTTCTAAAAAGACCCGTCCTAATCCATCCGGATGAAGTCCACATCGATTATAAACGATTTACAACAGTTGATTACATCGCGAGGTACTTGACCTCTATATGATACATTTTACAAACATTGCATTCGTTTTTAAAAGACAAACTTTCATTTCATAGTAAGTTGACAGACATGCATACCATTTCATAATATATCTAAACTATAAATGACTTGATAATATTCTTGATGAACTCGACGACTCGAATGCAACGTCTTTTGAAATATGTCATGAATGACTCTAAGTAATATCTCTAAGATGAGCAAATGCACAGCGGAAGATTTCTTTCGTACCTGAGAATAAACATGCTTTAAAGTGTCAACCAAAAGGTAGGTGAGTTCATTAGTTTAACATAAATAATCATTTCCATCATTTTAATAGACCACAAGGTTTTCATTTCCAGTTCTCATAAATAAGCGTCCCATGCATAGAGACAAAAATATCATTCATATGGATTGAACACCTGGTAACCGACGTTAACTTAATGCATAGAATATCCCCAAACAGAACCTCTCGTCTGTATAATAATAATCTCGAAGTACTAAAGCATTCGAACCCCGAATGGGACTTCTCAAGGTCCATAGATCTATCTTTAGGATTCGCGTTAATCAGGGGCCATTTCCCTAAATTCTTAGGTTACCAGACTTGAAGGGCGATATTCGGTTAATAATCCAACCATAGAATGTAATTTTAAGTACTTGTGTCTATTTCGTAAAACATTTATAAAAGCAACGCATGTATTCTCAGTCTCAAAAATATATTACAAAAGCATTTAAAAATGGAGCAAATGAAACTCACCTAATGTATTTTGTAGTAAAAATGCATATGACTATATTAAACAATGCAGGGTTGGCCTTGGATTCACGAACCTATATCATTCGTATATATTAACACACGTAATTGTAATCGAAAAATTATATATATATATATATATATATATATATATATATATTAGTTGTGATATAATTTTTATATTACTAACTTATCTACTTCATTATATATTCATTTTATATATGAAAATATTTATATATATTTAAAATATGAGCATTAAATATATATATATATATATATATATATATATATATATATATATATATATATATATATATATATAATCTTTTATTTAAAGTACCAGTTATAATAGTACTAAAATAAGTATAGTGATAATAAAAATAATTTTTAATAGTACAAGTAATAATAATAATAGTATTAATAGTAGTTTTATCAGAACGATAGATTAAAGGTATTGATACTTTTAATAATAATTATGTTTATCTTTAATAATATAATACCGGTTATGATAATTATATTAATGATAATGATAATATTAATAATAATAGTGATATTGTTAATAACGATACTTTTGTTTAATAATAATACTAATAATGCTAATAGTTACAAAAGCGATACTAATACTAATATTAATTAATATTAATAATTTTAATATTTTCATAATGATAATAATAATAATAATAGTCATGTTTGTAACTATGATCATAATACTAGTGATATTAATAATAATACTTGTATCAATATTGATTTTACAGTTAATAATAGTCATGATACTGATTTTAATTCTCACATACTAATAATACTCGAGATAGTAATATTGCCTATGTCAATATTAACACTTCTACTATTTATAAAATGATATTAATACTAATACTTGCGAAAATGATAATAATACTAAAGTTTTAAATTTAATTGTAATATCATATTTAATACTTTTAATAATAATAATAGATATATTACTAATAATAACAATATTGATAATGACAATAATGGTGACCTTAATAATAATAATACTAATAATAACACTAATACGTATCAATAACAATAATAACAATAACCACAATGATTTATAACAATAATAATAATAATAATAATAATAATAATAATAATAATAATAATAATAATAATAATAATAATAATAATAATAATAATAATAATAATAATAATAATAATAATAATAATAATAATAATAATAAAATAAAAGATTTATACCCTTTTAAAATCTGCTGTAAAAATAATCGCTCCATACCGGGTTCGAACCCGTGACCTCTCGCACACCCAAACGCCCACACAACTATCCAACCATCACAGTTTTTCTGAATAATACCCTTACACGAATTTATTTACCCCGTATGTAACTCTCTTCTTTTTCATCAGTTCAAACGAAGAAAAAAAAAATGACCCATGACCAAATTTAGTTTCAGATTTTTGTTTATTTAAGACTAGTAACAATCAAAGGATAAACAAGTGTGTGTATTGATTAACAAAAAAAAATATAATAAATTTGGAAAGAACACAGACTGCTGCTGCAGTCGCAAGTTTTTTTTAAAAAAAAATAAATAAATTTTGATTTTGATATTAGGAAGTTTTGAGACCTTGATGTCTAAATGAAATATCTTCCTAATGATCATTTGAATACACTGGTATCAATATTTGCAACTGAATTATAACAGATTACAAGAATTCGTTTGAAGAAAAATATTTGACTTTTTAGAACTCAAACTTTGACTCGTAAATTCACCTTTGATTTCGCGAGTTAAAACCTCAGATTGTGCAGTTAGGTCAACTTGATGATTCCTAACAAGACTGCATTGTTTGATCTTGAAATTTTATTCGAAATCGAGTTATAGCCAAAAAGGGTTCGTACAGAGAAGAAAAAAATATATATAAAGGTTGTGTTCTTCAATTCAACATGTATTCTCTTTTCTGTAAATTCGCAGTGATAAATAATCAGTACGTTCCAAATAATGAAAAATGATTTGTTTGTTGTATTGTGATGAAAGGCTGACAGATATTCACAGAAGAGCAGGAAGGAGATAAAAAAATAAAATAAAAAAATAAATAGATAGTGGAGCAGGCGAGTAAGGAAAACAAAACAGAGAAAGAAAAAAAAATTAAAATAAATAGAAGATAACAGATATCTGTTCTGGGTAATCTCTTTATATATATCTATAAATAAATCTGATTGTATATGTATTTGGTATATGTATATATACATGTATGTGATTAGATTCTATATAAATATGTATATAATTAATGCTAATAATAAATATAGAAGTAATAATAATAATATAATTAATAATAACAATAATATTAATACTAATTGTTGTTAAATAATCTAGTGATAATATTGATAAATATACTACTTGTTAATAATGATAATGATAATAAAAATTATAATTTTTTTTAAGAATAGATATAGTAATAATAATGTGATAGTATTGATAATAACCATAATGATAACAATAATCATCATAATAATACTAATAATAATATAACATACTATACACATAACAATCTTTATGTTATAAATTTAATGATATAATAACCATTATAATAGCAATTAGTGTACTAACTATATCTTAGTTTATAATCTAATATATTACGATTATTAATTATATCCTATTTGAAATATATATTATATAGTAATAGTAATAGTAATAGTAATATATATATATATATATATATATATATATATATATATATATATATATATATATATATATATATATATATATATATATATACTTATATATTTATTTACAAACAATTGTTCGTAAATCGTCAGGAATAGTCAAAGGTTTAATGGTATCCATGAATATGGTTCAAAAATCTCGAGATTCTGTTCAATAGACTTTGCTTATCTTGTCGAAATCATATAAAGTTTAAGTTTAAATTTGGTCGGAAATTCCCGGGTCGTCACACTACCTACCCGTTAAAGAAATTTCATCCCGAAATTTGAGTGAGGTGGTCATGGTTAACAATAAAAATGTTTTTATGACGAATATGAGTTGATAAACATAGTGTTATCATCACTGAGTAATATGGATAAAACAAGTTGATTATCCGAAGCGTATGAGTGAAGTTATCACAAAAGAATGAAATGAGGAAATAGAGATTTGTCTTAGCTTTTGACGTAGTCAGGTTGAATTTAGAAAATAAGGTGCATCTTAACTTTTGACATTGTCTTGGCTGAATTCCGGAATTCAAGGGATTTAAAGAAAATCTTCGAAATCTAACAGATTTGATTCTTCGGTGAATAAGGAAAATAAGATCTCTATAATTAAATACGGTGATCTGCCTCGATTACACTGTCTGATATTTCCATTAAACTCTTTCGTTCCATTATTCTTACCATTCATATACTTTCTTTCTTAGTTCATACATCCAAAAGATTGTGAAAATGCTTAATCCCGTTCTAATCCTTGATATTTTTCTAATTATCATTTCTGTCATCCTTCTTTTCAATCTTCCACCAGAAAAATCTGTTTACTTTCAATATAACCTTGGGGTGATACTATTCTTAATTATGCCGTGTCTTTGTATTGCTGTTCCTATTAATATTCCACGGTTTGTAACTTATGTGTTGTTGTTGGGCATAATATTCTCCCTTATATCTCGGAGCTTCATGCTTTTGTTTCTCCTTCTCGACTTCAAGTTAAGTGAATAATGGTCCCGAATTCGTAGATATAGAGTTTTGAATGATTATAATGTTCTAAGTAGGAAGGAACGTGATAGCACGATTTGATTTTCAAATTTATCAACATTACGGAAGATAGAACCATCAAGAATACATTTTCTTGATTTGTTCAGGAGTTAAGTAGAATGAAAGAGTTATGTAACATGGCACATGATGACGTTAGGGTCTGTGAATCATCACGTTCCATTAGAAACTCAGCATGACTTACTGTAATATAATCACGTTGATCAAGTGTCATTATATTATACTAACTCATGCATCAGTTCCCAACATTACTTCAATAACATTCATATTTTAAGCTTGAAAGTTTACAGAATATAGAAACTAACAGTTTCTATATGATGTAACACTGATAGCACTAATAGATTAATGATTTTCAGATAAGAATAGTTATGAAAATATCTTCAGAAATATGGAGGATATTTATAATGAAAGACACGATGATATCTTGGAATTTCTAATATCGAAGGATATTGAAGAAAATTTGTCCGCAAGAGTTTTGAAGTCAGAAGCAAGGCATTCGCTAAAGATTTCATCAGAAACAAAATCATCAGGATTCTTAATGTACAAGTTTAGTCCTTGTGATTTGTTCAGAGACTCCTTCGTAGTTTGCTCAATCAGTTTTTCAGTTTCAAACTTTTTCTGAGCTTTGCCAACATACAACTCTTTATCATCAACTTTTGGCTGTTGAGGTCGTTTACAGTTTTTGCTGCTTCATTCAACTTTTCAAAATTCAGAGTATTAATTCGCAGACTGGGTGCTTTTCAGAATTTCAGAATGGAAGATCATAGTTCTAAGAGATAAATGTTGTATGGATACATATAACTGTTGATGTAGAAATGTTGCGAGGCTCACAATACCAATTTGGTGATTCCTAGTAATTGGTATGTCAATTCTTGTTTCAAGATGCGAACGAGTACTTGATGAGACTTCAATAGATAAATATAGTGATTTGTTGGAGAGATTTAAACCAAGGAGCAACGAGGTTGCTGGTACGTCTGCTGTTAATATGATGGAATATAAAAGGTTCCCTGGTAACAATAAAAGAGCACGCATATATATATCAAGGTTATAATAAGGTTGTTTCGAACGAAAACTCGAAGTTGACTTGCTATAGCTGTGAAAAAATTGGCTAATTTGAAAAAGAGTTGCAATGTTATTTTCGGTAATAACAATGTCAAAGGAGCTAGCACAGATCCGTGTTAAACGTTTACTCAGGTTCTGAGTGTTTTCAGGTGCATAACTATATGTATCAATCTTTTCTTCCGTAGATGAAATGCGGTTGGTTCATCCTCTTCATTGAGGTATTTTTCAAGGATTATGAAAGGTTTGAACGCAGATTATAATTGTCAAGATTCAATGAGATTTAAGATGAAATTAAGTGGCAAACTTGAAGAATTGTTTAGTTTCATATGCTATAAACAATATTTTAATTAATTTTAATTGTCCAATGTCGGCAGTCCACAGTTAACAGTCCAATAATTCATATATAGTTTAATATATAATATTCGAATTAATAAATACGTATCGTGACCCGTGTACATGTCTCAGACTCGATCACAACTCAAACTATATATATTATTGTAGAATCAACCTCAACCCTGTATAGCTAACTCCAGCATTACTGCATATAGAGTGTCTATGGTTATTCCAAATAATATATATAGATGCGTCGATATGATATGTCAAAACCTTGTATACGTGTCCCGATATTTAAAGTGCGTAAATTAAATAACAGAAATTAAATGACGGTAAATAAAATTGCGAGAGTATAAATTGCGATAATTAAAATGTAATTAGGAATTAACAGTTAGCTAGGAACAGTTAGCTAGGATTTTGTTAGCGTAGATTCTTAACAAGATTTCTCATAGTTAATTTGTTTGTTTCTAACAAATTTTATTTTTGTCCAATGTTTTCTTCATTATGCCACTTGTTGGATTCTGATAGATCAAAATCTAAATATGAAATTGAATGGAAATGGTTATTCTGCGGTGAACGGATACGTATATCTGTGGATGTAAATAGGATAGTAAATGACCATTGAGTCAAATTTGAAGGATGTACAGTGTAACTTATTAATGTGAAATCTAAATATTCCTCGGGTATTACCTACCCGTTAAAATATTTTCACTATTAACAGTTTGTACGAAAGAATTTTTAATTACAATCTTTATAAAAAAAAATATATATATACATATATATTTTCTTCAGATGTAATCATGGATTTAATGAGTCAATATGATATTAAACTCATTTGGTTTACCGTTAGAACAAGAATATATAATCTCTAAAACATTAGAGATTACATATTCATCATGTCGAATGAAGATAAATTATGTAGAACGATTCGCAAATTGATGATTATGCTCGAGGTACAGCATGAGATGTTGAGGCATGGATTGTTGATGGTACAGGTGCTGTTACTGATGGTACCATTGGTGTCAGTGATGTTGTCGAAGCTGGTATGTTTTGCACCATATTTTCCAAGGCTACAACTTGGGCGCGAAGCTCGTGGACTTCTTCCATTATTTTGGGTTGATTGTCAGTCGAATCGAGCGGATGAATAAGATTTATAATTTTAGATAGAATACAATTGTGGTGAGATATTCGGAAAATGAGGGTGAAATTGGTGTTTCGGGCTGGTTCCCCGGTAGGTGCTTCAGGTTCATTGCCAAGAGGTAAATTCGGTTGTGGGTGGAAAGGATTGCCTTCCTCTCGTCTCCATCGGTTAAGTTGACTACGAATCCATCAAAAGAATTGGGGATGGTTGATTGGTTGATTCATTCTGGTGACGCTACCTCCGGAGCTTAGGTGAACATCCATGTCGGAATAACTATCGGAATCTGAGGGACTCGAACTGGTTGAGGAATTCATCTCGTACTATCAGATGAAGGATTTTCGATAAGAAATAGATTATAGGATGTAGATTAGTACCCTGCAATACATAATTTACATATGCATATATAATACTAAAATCCCATAAGTTACGGAGGAATCTACGGAAGGTGTCAGGCAAAGGTAACAATAACAGATACGCTAGGATATGAATTTATCTATACACTGTCTATGCAATAGAGGCAGTAAGATATGTCTAGACTAAGAATGATAAGCAAGTGATTCTCTAAGAATGATAAGCGGGTAATTTTTGACACGAAATGATAAGCAAAACTTTTGACATGCAGACAAGGTCGAAGTCCAGACTCACTAATGCATCCTAATGACTATCAGTTAGACACACTAATGCAAGACCTGGTTCGCTAAGACCACCGCTCTGATACCAACTGAAAAGACCCGTCCTAATCCATCTGGACGAAGTCCACATCGATTATAAACGATTCACAACAGTTGATTACATCGCGAGGTACTTGACCTCTATATGATACATTTTACAAACATTGCATTTGTTTTTAAAACACAAACTTTCATTTCATCGTAAGTTGACAGACATGCATACCATTTCATAATATATCTAAACTATAAATGACTTGATAATATTCTTGATGAACTCGACGACTCGAATGCAACATCTTTTGAAATATGTCATGAATGACTCCAAGTAATATCTCTAAGATGAGCAAATGCATAGCGGAAGATTTCTCTCGTACCTGAGAATAAACATGCTTTAAAGTGTCAACCAAAAAGTTGGTGAGTTCATTAGTTTAACATAAATAATCATTTCCATCATTTTAATAGACCACAAGGTTTTCATTTCCAGTTCTCATAAATAAGCGTCCCATACATAGAGACAAAAATATCATTCATATGGATTGAACACCTGGTAACCGACGTTAACTTAATGCATAGAATATCCCCAAACAGAACCTCTCGTCTGTATAATAATAATCTTGAAGTACTAAAGCATTCGTACCCCGAATGGGACTTGTCAAGGTCCATAGATCTATCTTTAGGATTCGCGTCAATCAGGAGCCATTTCCTAAATTCTTAGGTTACCAGACTTGAAGGGCGATATTCGGTTAATAATCCAACCATAGAATGTAATTTTAAGTACTTGTGTCTATTTCGTAAAACATTTATAAAAGCAACGCATGTATTCTCAGTCCCAAAAATATATTACAAAAGCATTTAAAAAGGGAGCAAATGAAACTCACCTAATGTATTTTGTAGTAAAAATACATATGACTATATTGAACAATGCAGGGTTGGCCTTGGATTCACGAACCTATATCATTCGTATATATATTAACACACGTAATTGTAATCGAAAAATTATATATATATATATATATATATATATATATATATATATATATATATATATATATATATATATATATATATATATATATATATATATATATATATATATTTATATATATATATTATTAGTTGTTATATAATTTTTATATTACTAACTTACCTACTGTAGTGACCCGAACTTTTCCATGTTTATATATATTAATTGAGATTGATATTTACATGATTAAATGTTTCCAACATGTTAAGCAATCAAACTTGTTAAGACTTGATTAATTGATATATGTTTCATATAGACAATTGACCACCCAAGTTGACCGGTGATTCACGAACGTTAAAACTTGTAAAAACTATATGATGACATATATATGGATATATATATAGTTAACAAGATACTATGATAAGTAAACATATCATTAAGTATATTAACAATGAACTACATATGTAAAAACAAGACTACTAACTTAATGATTTTTAAACGAGACATATATGTAACGATTATCGTTGTAAAGACATTTAATGTATATATATATCATATTAAGAGATATTCATACATGATAATATCATGATAATATAATAATTTAAAATCTCATTTGATATTATAAACATTGGTTTAATAACATTTAACAAGATCGTTAACCTAAAGGTTTCAAAACAACACTTACATGTAACGACTAACGATGACTTAACGACTCAGTTAAAATGTATATACATGTAGTGTTTTAATATGTATTTATACACTTTTGGAAGACTTAAATACACTTATCAAAATACTTCTACTTAACAAAAATGCTTACAATTACATCCTCGTTCAGTTTCATCAACAATTCTACTCGTATGCACCCGTATTCGTGCTCGTACAATACACAGCTTTTAGATGTATGTATTATTGGTATATACACTCCAATTGTAGTGACCCGAACTTTTCCATGTTTATATATATTAATTGAGATTGATATTTACATGATTAAATGTTTCCAACATGTTAAGCAATCAAACTTGTTAAGACTTGATTAATTGAAATATGTTTCATATAGACAATTGACCACCCAAGTTGACCGGTGATTCACGAACGTTAAAACTTGTAAAAACTATACGATGACATATATATGGTTATATATATAGTTAAAATGTTTTTATTATAAGTATGTATCTCATTAGGTATTTTAACAATGAGTTATATACATAAAAATGAGACTATTAATTTAAGAAACTCGAAAACGATATATATAACGATTATCGTTATAACAACGTCTTACTAGGTACATATGAATCATATTAAGATATTGATACACTTGCTTAATGATGTTAAATGATAAGTAAATATATTATTAAGTGTATTAACAATGAAATACATATGTAAAAATAAGACTACTAACTTAATGATTTCGAAACGAGACATATATGTAACGATTATCGTTGTAACGACATTTAACTGTATATACATCATACTGAGATATATTATATATCATAATATCATGATAATATAACAATTTAACATCTCATTTGTTATAATAAACAATGGGTTAACAACATTCAACAAGATCGTTAACCTAAAGGTTTCAAAACAACATTTACATGTAACGACTAACGATGACTTAACGACTCAGTTAAAATGTATATACATGTAGTGTTTTAATATGTATTCATACACTTTTGAAAGACTTCAAGACACTTATCAAAATACTTCTACTTAACAAAAATGCTTACAATTACATCCTCGTTCAGTTTCATCAACAATTCTACTCGTATGCACCCGTATTCGTACTCGTACAATACACAGCTTTTAGATGTATGTACTATTGGTATATACACTCCAATGATCAGCTCTTAGCAGCCCATGTGAGTCACTTAACACATGTGGGAACCATCATTTGGCAACTAGCATGAAATATCTCACAAAATTACAAAAATATGAGTAATCATTCATGACTTATTTACATGAAAACAAAATTACATATCCTTTATATCTAATCCATACACCAACGACCAAAAACACCTACAAACACTTTCATTCTTCAATTTTCTTCATCTAATTGATCTCTCTCAAGTTCTATCTTCAAGTTCTAAGTGTTCTTCATATATTTTACAAGTTCTAGTTACATAAAATCAAGAATACTTTCAAGTTTGCTAGCTCACTTCCAATCTTGTAAGGTGATCATCCAATCTCAAGAAATCTTTGTTTCTTACAGTAGGTTATCATTCTAATACAAGGTAATAATCATATTCAAACTTTGGTTCAATTTCTATTACTATAACAATCTTATTTCAAGTGATGATCTTACTTGAACTTGTTTTCGTGTCATGATTCTGCTTCAAGAACTTCGAGCCATCCAAGGATCCGTTGAAGCTAGATCCATTTTTCTCTTTTCCAGTAGGTTTATCCAAGGAACTTAAGGTAGTAATGATGTTCATAACATCATTCGATTCATACATATAAAGCTATCTTATTCGAAGGTTTAAACTTGTAATCACTAGAACATAGTTTAGTTAATTCTAAACTTGTTCGCAAACAAAAGTTAATCCTTCTAACTTGACTTTTAAAATCAACTAAACACATGTTCTATATCTATATGATATGCTAACTTAATGATTTAAAACCTGGAAACACGAAAAACACCGTAAAACCGGATTTACGCCGTCGTAGTAACACCGCGGGCTGTTGCGGTGTTGTTTTGGGTTAGTTAATTAAAAACTATGATAAACTTTGATTTAAAAGTTGTTATTCTGAGAAAATGATTTTTATTATGAACATGAAACTATATCCAAAAATTATGGTTAAACTCAAAGTGGAAGTATGTTTTCTAAAATGGTCATCTAGACGTCGTTCTTTCGACTGAAATGACTACCTTTACAAAAACGACTTGTAACTTATTTTTCCGACTATAAACCTATACTTTTTCTGTTTAGATTCATAAAATAGAGTTCAATATGAAACCATAGCAATTTGATTCACTCAAAACGGATTTAAAATGAAGAAGTTATGGGTAAAACAAGATTGGATAATTTTTCTCATTTTAGCTACGTGAAAATTGGTAACAAATCTATTCCAACCATAACTTAATCAACTTGTATTGTATATTATGTAATCTTGAGATACCATAGACACGTATACAATGTTTCGACCTATCATGTCGACACATCTATATATATTTCGGAACAACCATAGACACTCTATATGTGAATGTTGGAGTTAGCTATACAGGGTTGAGGTTGATTCCAAAATATATATAGTTTGAGTTGTGATCAATACTGAGATACGTATACACTGGGTCGTGGATTGATTCAAGATAATATTTATCGATTTATTTCTGTACATCTAACTGTGGACAACTAGTTGTAGGTTACTAACGAGGACAGCTGACTTAATAAACTTAAAACATCAAAATATATTAAAAGTGTTGTAAATATATTTTGAACATACTTTGATATATATGTATATATTGTTATAGGTTCGTGAATCAACCAGTGGCCAAGTCTTACTTCCCGACGAAGTAAAAATCTGTGAAAGTGAGTTATAGTCCCACTTTTAAAATCTAATATTTTTGGGATGAGAATACATGCAGGTTTTATAAATGATTTACAAAATAGACACAAGTACGTGAAACTACATTCTATGGTTGAATTATCGAAATAGAATATGCCCCTTTTTATTAAGTCTGGTAATCTAAGAATTAGGGAACAGACACCCTAATTGACGCGAATCCTAAAGATAGATCTATTGGGCTTAACAAACCCCATCCAAAGTACCGGATGCTTTAGTACTTCGAAATTTATATCATATCCGAAGGGTGTCCCGGAATGATGGGGATATTCTTATATATGCATCTTGTTAATGTCGGTTACCAGGTGTTCACCATATGAATGATTTTTATCTCTATGTATGGGATGTGTATTGAAATATGAAATCTTGTGGTCTATTGTTACGATTTGATATATATAGGTTAAACATATAACTCACCAACATTTTTGTTGACGTTTAAAGCATGTTTATTCTCAGGTGAATATTAAGAGCTTCCGCTGTTGCATACTAAAATAAGGACAAGATTTGGAGTCCATGTTTGTATGATATTGTGTAAAAACTGCATTCAAGAAACTGATTTCGATGTAACATATTTGTATTGTAAACCATTATGTAATGGTCGTGTGTAAACAGGATATTTTAGATTATCATTATTTGATAATCTACGTAAAGCTTTTTAAACCTTTATTTATGAAATAAAGGTTATGGTTTGTTTTAAAAATGAATGCAGTCTTTGAAAAACGTCTCATATAGAGGTCAAAACCTCGCAACGAAATCAATTAATATGGAACGTTTTTAATCAATAAGAACGGGACATTTCAGTTGGTATCCGGGCGTTGGTCTTAGAGAACCAGAAAATTTGCATTAGTGTGTCTTATCGAGTTTGTTAGGATGCATTAGTGATTCTGGACTTCGACCGTGTTTTCTTTAAAAATGATTGCTTAACATTTTTGTTGGAAACTATATATTTTTAACATATGAATATTATGTGATATATTAATCTCTTAACGTGTTTGATATTATGTGATAGATGTCTACCTCTAGAACAAGTCCCATTGACTCACCTAATAATAATGAAGAGTCAAATGTAAATTGGAATGATTCGTGGACTGATTCACAAGTTCCCGAAGAGGAACCGGAAGAAGAGTCGGAACCGGAAGAAGAATCGGAACCGGACGAAGAATCGGAACCGGAAGAAGAATCGGAACCGGTGGGGGAAATAATAAAACGGTTAAGTAAAAGAGAATCCTCAACCAACCGACCAAGGTTAATTATGGTCAATGGTGTTTCCGCCAAGGAAGCAAAATATTGGGAGGATTACCAATTCTCCGATGAATCGGATTCCGACGAGAATTCCAATGATGTTATAGAAATTACCCCAACTGAATTTAAAAAGGCAAAATAAAATAATATGGGAAAGGGCATAAAAATAGAGAAATCTAATTCCAACCCCGATGAACTTTATATGTATCGACAACCCCCGAAGTTCTTAAGTTGTAACAATGACCCGGGAACCTCTAAACCACCAGGTTTTTCTAAACCAATGTGGACAACGACGGCTCGTATTAGGGGAACATCATATATCCCTAGAAACTTGGCAAAACGAACCAAAACCGAAGAAGAAGAAATGAGCGAGTCGGAATAAGATAGTTGTATTCGTGTGGTGTAATATATGTAATATAGTGTTCTTATGCTTTATGATATATGTAAAAATTGCTTGTATTAATAAGTATTTTTTTTTATGAATCTAACTCTTGTCTATTTTACAGTTTAAAAACACAAAATGGATAGACAACCCAATATTTTAAGAGACCTACCCGGAGACATGATTGATGAAATCTTGTCTAGAGTCGGCCAGAATTCCTCGGCACAACTATTTAAGGCGAGATCAGTTTGTAAGACATTCGAAGAACGTTCCAAGAATGTCTTGGTTTATAAGAGACTTTCGTTTGAAAGATGGGGGATATCACATTGGGAAACCCATAAGTTACGATGTGTTTACTTTGACGCATATATTGCGGGGAACCCAAATGCTATTTTACGCAACGGGTTAAGAAATTATTTTGACTCAATATATCCGAATATTGGACTTCGTGATTTAGAAAAAGCGGCTAACATACAACATAAAGAAGCATGTTATGCTTACGGATTAGTAATGTTCGCTTCTCACCAAAGTGAGAACAAGAACATCGGGCTACAACTATTAAACAAAACGTTTCCACAAGTGACGGAGTCGGTAATTGGGGTAAGAAATGAGGTTTTTAGATTATTACGGGACTGTTGGACATTACGTAACCCTCGTCCCTTTGACGACGTTACAACACGCTGTCTTATCAACGGCCATAACGGTTATGTTGCACAAGACCAAGGATGGGAAGTAGTCCTAGTAAAACCAGAATGCATGACTTGTTTCTGGACGTATGAATTACGTGTCTTTATTGCCTTTGCTGAACGACTTGTGTACTAGCTAGAATTATCTTCACAACTATCTTGTATCAAAGTTATTGTGTGCTATATTTCATGCTTTATGTAAAATAAGCGGTATTGTAAGTTTGTAAAATATTGTATAAAAGTTTGAACGCGAAATATTATTATAATCAGTTTTTCATATAGAATTGTAGTAGTTGAATTGTATATTAGCTACTAAGTATGAACTTAACGGGTAGGTACTACCCGAATTTAAACTTATAAAACGCTAATATGAAGAAAAAGCTTTTATAAATGAGTTCATATTATGCTACGAAATACTATTAACTACTCTTAATATTCTGTATGATTAACTTGTTCCATTTGACTATTTTGAAGGAAATGGCACCGACTACTCGACACACCGTGAATATGAATGAAGAGGAATTCCGTACTTTTCTAGCTTCAAACATAGCCGCAGTACAGGCTGCGCTACATACCAACAATAACCTTGGATCTAGCAGTACAGGAAATCGTGTAGGATGCACCTACAAAGAATTCACTGCCTGCAAACCTTTGGAATTTGATGGAACCGAAGGACCGATCGGAATGAAACGGTGGACCGAGAAGGTCGAATCGGTGTTTGCCATAAGTAAGTGTACTGAAGAGGACAAAGTGAAGTACGCTACGCATACCTTCACAGGTTCTGCGTTAACATGGTGGAATACCTATCTAGAGCAAGTGGGACAAGACGATGCGTACGCACTACCGTGGTCAGCATTCAAGCACTTGATGAACGAGAAGTACCGTCCCAGAACCGAGGTCAATAAGCTCAAGACAGAACTTAGAGGGTTACGAACCCAAGGATTTGATATTACCACGTACGAAAGGCGATTCACAGAATTGTGCCTATTGTGTCCGGGAGCATTCGAAGATGAGGAAGAGAAGATCGACGCATTTGTGAAAGGATTACCGGAAAGAATTCAAAGAAGATATAAGTTCACACGAGCCCGCCTCTATACAACAGGCATGTAGAATGGCTCACAAACTAGTGAACCAGATTGAAGAAAGAATTAAAGAACAGACTGCTGAAGAGGCCAATGTGAAGCAAGTCAAAAGAAAGTGGGAGGAAAACGGTGATAAGAATCACCAATACAACAACAACAGCAATTACAACAATAATCGCAACAATTATCCCAACAATCGCAACATCAATCGCAACTACAACAAATGGCCCAACAATAACAACAACAACAACAGCAACAGCAACTACAACAATCATCCCAACAACAATAATAACCGCAACAACAACAACAATCAAAAGCAGCTATGCCAAAGGTGTGAAAAGTATCACTCGGGGTTCTGCACCAAATTTGCAACAAGTGTAAAAGAAATGGTCATAGCGCGGCGAAGTGTGAGGTCTACGGACCAGGGGTTAATAGAACGAAAGGAACAAATGGTGTCGGAACGAGTAATGGCGGAGCAAGTAGTGTCGGAGCAAGTTATGCCAATGTAGTTTGTTATAAATGTGGAAAACCGGGCCACATTATTAGAAATTGCCCGAACCAGGAGAACACGAATGGACAAGGCCGCGGAAGAGTTTTCAATATTAATGCGGCAGAGGCACAAGAAGACCCGGAGCTTGTTACGGGTACGTTTCTTATTGATAATAAATCTGCTTACGTTTTATTTGATTCGGGTGCGGATAGAAGCTATATGAGTAGAGATTTTTGTGCTAAATTAAGTTGTCCATTGACGCCTTTGGATAGTAAATTTTTACTCGAATTAGCAAATGGTAAATTAATTTCAGCAGATAATATATGTCGGAATCGAGAAATTAAACTGGTTAGCGAAACATTTAAGATTGATTTGATACCAGTAGAGTTAGGGAGTTTTGATGTGATAATCGGTATGGACTGGTTGAAAGAAGTGAAAGCAGAGATCGTTTGTTACAAAAATGCAATTCGCATTATACGAGAAAAAGGAAAACCCTTAATGGTGTACGGAGAAAAGGGCAACACGAAGCTACATCTTATTAGTAATTTGAAGGCACAAAAACTAATAAGAAAAGGTTGCTATGCTGTTCTAGCACACGTCGAGAAAGTACAAACTGAAGAAAAGAGCATCAATGATGTTCCCATTGCAAAAGAATTTCCCGATGTATTTCCGAAAGAATTACCGGGATTACCCCCACATCGATCCGTTGAATTTCAAATAGATCTTGTACCAGGAGCTGCACCAAAGCTCGTGCTCCTTACAGACTCGCACCCAGCGAGATGAAAGAACTGCAAAGCCAATTACAAGAGCTTTTAGAGCGTGGTTTCATTCGACCAAGCACATCACCGTGGGGAGCTCCTGTTTTGTTTGTCAAGAAGAAAGATGGTACATTCAGGTTGTGTATCGACTACCGAGAGTTGAACAAACTTACCATCAAGAACCGCTACCCACTACCGAGAATCGACGACTTATTTGATCAACTACAAGGCTCGTCTGTTTATTCAAAGATTGACTTACGTTCCGGGTACCATCAAATGCGGGTGAAAGAAGATGATATTCTAAAGACTGCTTTCAGAACACGTTACGGTCATTACGAGTTTATGGTCATGCCGTTTGGTTTAACTAATGCACCAGCTATGTTCATGGACCTTATGAACCGAGTGTGTGGACCATACCTTGACAAGTTTGTCATTGTTTTCATTGATGACATACTTATTTACTCAAAGAATGACCAAGAACACGGTGAACATTTGAGAAAGGTGTTAGAAGTATTGAGGAAAGAAGAATTGTACGCTAAGTTTTCAAAGTGTGCATTTTGGTTGGAAGAAGTTCAATTCCTCGGTCACATAGTGAACAAAGAAGGTATTAAGGTGGATCCGGCAAAGATAGAAACTGTTGAAAAGTGGGAAACCCCGAAAACTCCGAAACACATACGCCAGTTTTTAGGACTAGCTGGTTACTACAGAAGGTTCATCCAAGACTTTTCCAGAATAGCAAAACCCTTGACTGCATTAACGCATAAAGGGAAGAAATTTGAATGGAATGATGAACAAGAGAAAGCATTTCAGTTATTGAAGAAAAAGCTAACTACGGCACCTATATTGTCATTGCCTGAAGGGAATGATGATTTTGTGATTTATTGTGACGCATCAAAGCAAGGTCTCGATTGTGTATTAATGCAACGAACGAAGGTGATTGCTTATGCGTCTAGACAATTGAAGATTCACGAACAAAATTATACGACGCATGATTTGGAATTAGGCGCGGTTGTTTTTGCATTAAAGACTTGGAGGCACTATACCGACCACAAAAGTCTTCAACACATATTTAATCAGAAACAACTGAATATGAGGCAGCGTAGGTGGATTGAATTGTTGAATGATTACGACTTTGAGATTCGTTACCACCCGGGGAAGGCAAATGTGGTAGCCGATGCCTTGAGCAGGAAGGACAGAGAACCCATTCGAGTAAAATCTATGAATATAATGATTCATAATAACATTACTACTCAAATAAAGGAGGCGCAACAAGGAGTTTTAAAAGAGGGAAATTTAAAGGATGAAATACCCAAAGGATCGGAGAAGCATCTTAATATTCGGGAAGACGGAACCCGGTATAGGGCTGAAAGGATTTGGGTACCAAAATTTGGAGATATGAGAGAAATGGTACTTAGAGAAGCTCATAAAACCAGATACTCAATACATCCTGGAACGGGGAAGATGTACAAGGATCTCAAGAAACATTTTTGGTGGCCAGGTATGAAAGCCGATGTTGCTAAATACGTAGGAGAATGTTTGACGTGTTCTAAGGTCAAAGCTGAGCATCAGAAACCATCAGGTCTACTTCAACAACCTGAAATCCCGGAATGGAAATGGGAAAACATTACCATGGATTTCATCACTAAATTGCCAAGGACTGCAAGTGGTTTTGATACTATTTGGGTAATAGTTGATCGTCTCACCAAATCAGCACACTTCTTGCCAATAAGAGAAGATGACAAGATGGAGAAGTTAGCACGACTGTATTTGAAGGAAGTCATCTCCAGACATGGAATACCAATCTCTATTATCTCTGATAGGGATGGCAGATTTATTTCAAGATTCTGGCAGACATTACAGCAAGCATTAGGAACTCGTCTAGACATGAGTACTGCCTATCATCCACAAACTGATGGGCAGAGCGAAAGGACGATACAAATGCTTGAAGACATGCTACGAGCATGTGTTATTGATTTCGGAAACAGTTGGGATCGACATCTACCGTTAGCAGAATTTTCCTACAACAACAGCTACCATTCAAGCATTGAGATGGCGCCGTTTGAAGCACTTTATGGTAGAAAGTGCAGGTCTCCGATTTGTTGGAGTGAAGTGGGGGATAGATAGATTACGGGTCCGGAGATTATACAAGAAACTACCGAGAAGATCATCCAAATTCAATAACGGTTGAAAACCGCCCAAAGTCGACAAAAGAGCTACGCTGACATTAAAAGAAAAGATATCGAATTTGAAATTGGAGAGATGGTCATGCTTAAAGTTGCACCTTGGAAAGGCGTTGTTCGATTTGGTAAAAGAGGGAAATTAAATCCAAGGTATATTGGACCATTCAAGATTATTGATCGTGTCGGACCAGTAGCTTACCGACTTGAGTTACCTCAACAACTCGCGACTGTACATAACACTTTCCACGTCTCGAATTTGAAGAAATGTTTTGCTAAAGAAGATCTCACTATTCCGTTAGATGAAATCCAAATCAACGAAAAACTTCAATTCATCGAAGAACCCGTCGAAATAATGGATCGTGAGGTTAAAAGACTTAAGCAAAACAAGATACCAATTGTTAAGGTTCGATGGAATGCTCGTAGAGGACCCGAGTTCACCTGGGAGCGTGAAGATCAGATGAAGAAGAAATACCCGCATCTATTTCCAGAAGATTCGTCAACACCTTCAACAGCTTAAAATTTCGGGACGAAATTTATTTAACGGGTAGGTACTGTAGTGACCCGAACTTTTCTGTAGTGACCCGATCTTTTCCATGTTTATATATATTAATTGAGGTTGATATTTACATGATTAAATGTTTCCAACATGTTAAGCAATCAAACTTGTTAAGACTTGATTAATTGAAATAGGTTTCATATAGACAATTGACCACCCAAGTTGACCGGTGATTCACGAACGTTAAAACTTGTAAAAAAACTATATGATGACATATATATGGTTATATATATAGTTAACATGATATTATGATAAGTAAACATATCATTAATTATATTAACAATGAACTACATATGTAAAAACAAGACTACTAACTTAATGATTTTGAAACGAGACATATATGTAACGTTTATCGTTGTAACGACATTTAATGTATATATATCATATTAAGAGATATTCGTACATCATAATATCATGATAATATAATAATTTAAAATCTCTTTTGATATTATAAACATTGGGTTAACAACATTTAACAAGATCGTTAACCTAAAGGTTTCAAAACAACACTTACATGTAACGACTAACGATTACTTAACGACTCAGTTAAAATGTATATACATGTAGTGTTTTAATATGTATTTATACACTTTTGAAAGACTTCAATACACTTATCAAAATACTTCTACTTAACAAAAATGCTTACAATTACATTCTCGTTCAGTTTCATCAACAATTCTACTCGTATGCACCCGTATTCGTACTCGTACAATACACAGCTTTTAGATGTATGTACTATTGGTATATACACTCCAATGATCAGCTCTTAGCAGCCCATGTGAGTCACCTAACACATGTGGGAACCATCATTTGGCAACTAGCATGAAATATCTCATAAGATTACAAAAATATGAGTAATCATTCATGACTTATTTACATGAAAACAAAATTACATATCCTTTATATCTAATCCATACACCAACGACCAAAAACACCTACAAACACTTTCATTCTTCAATTTTCTTCATCTAATTGAACTCTCTCAAGTTCTATCTTCAAGTTCTAAGTGTTCTTCATAAATTCCAAAAGTTTTAGTTTCATAAAATCAAGAATACTTTCAAGTTTGCTAGCTCACTTCCAATCTTGTAAGGTGATCATCCAACCTCAAGAAATCTTTGTTTCTTACAGTAGGTTATCATTCTAATACAAGGTAATAATCATATTCAAACTTTGGTTCAATTTCTATAACTATAACAATCTTATTTCAAGTGATGATCTTACTTGAACTTGTTTTCGTGTCATGATTTTGCTTCAAGAACTTTGAGCCATCCAAGGATCCATTGAAGCTAGATCCATTTTTCTCTTTTCCAGTAGGTTCATCCAAGGAACTTAAGGTAGTAATGATGTTCATAACATCATTCGATTCATACATATAAAGCTATCTTATTCGAAGGTTTAAACTTGTAATCACTAGAACATAGTTTAGTTAATTCTAAACTTGTTCGCAAACAAAAGTTAATCCTTCTAACTTGACTTTTAAAATCAACTAAACACATGTTCTATATCTATATGATATGCTAACTTAATGATTTAAAACCTGGAAACACGAAAAACACCGTAAAACCGGATTTACGCCGTCGTAGTAACACCGCGGGCTGTTTTGGGTTAGTTAATTAAAAACTATGATAAACTTTGATTTAAAAGTTGTTATTCTGAGAAAATGATTTTTATTATGAACATGAAACTATAACCAAAAATTATGGTTAAACTCAAAGTGGAAGTATGTTTTCTAAAATGGTCATCTAGACGTCGTTCTTTCGACTGAAATGACTACCTTTACAAAAACGACTTGTAACTTATTTTTCCGACTAGAAACCTATACTTTTTTTGTTTAGATTCATAAAATAGAGTTCAATATGAAACCATAGCAATTTGATTCACTCAAAACGGATTTAAAATGAAGAAGTTATGGGTAAAACAAGATTGGATAATTTTTCTCATTTTAGCTACGTGAAAATTGGTAACAAATCTATTCCAACCATAACTTAATCAACTTGTATTATATATTATGTAATCTTGAGATACCATAGACACGTATACAATGTTTCGACCTATCATGTCGACACATCTATATATATTTCGGAACAACCATAGACACTCTATATGTGAATGTTGGAGTTAGCTATACAGGGTTGAGGTTGATTCCAAAATATATATAGTTTGAGTTGTGATCAATACTGAGATACGTATACACTGGGTCGTGGATTGATTCAAGATAATATTTATCGATTTATTTCTGTACATCTAACTGTGGACAACTAGTTGTAGGTTACTAACGAGGACAGCTGACTTAATAAACTTAAAACATCAAAATATATTAAAAGTGTTGTAAATATATTTTGAACATACTTTGATATATATGTATATATTGTTATAGGTTCGTGAATCAACCAGTGGCCAAGTCTTACTTCCCGACGAAGTAAAAATCTGTGAAAGTGAGTTATAGTCCCACTTTTAAAATCTAATATTTTTGGGATGAGAATACATGCAGGTTTTATAAATGATTTACAAAATAGACACAAGTACGTGAAACTACATTCTATGGTTGAATTATCGAAATCGAATATGCCCCTTTTTATTAAGTCTGGTAATCTAAGAATTAGGGAACAGACACCCTAATTGACGCGAATCCTAAAGATAGATCTATTGGGCCTAACAAACCCCATCCAAAGTACCGGATGCTTTAGTACTTCGAAATTTATATCATATCCGAAGGGTGTCCCGGAATGATGGGGATATTCTTATATATGCATCTTGTTATTGTCGGTTACCAGGTGTTCACCATATGAATGATTTTTATCTCTATGTATGGGATGTGTATTGAAATATGAAATCTTGTGGTCTATTGTTACGATTTGATATATATAGGTTAAACCTATAACTCACCAACATTTTTGTTGACGTTTAAAGCATGTTTATTCTCAGGTGATTATTAAGAGCTTCCGCTGTCGCATACTTAAATAAGGACAAGATTTGGAGTCCATGCTTGTATGATATTGTGTAAAAACTGCATTCAAGAAACTTATTTTGTTGTAACATATTTGTATTGTAAACCATTATGTAATGGTCGTGTGTAAACAGGATATTTTAGATTATCATTATTTGATAATCTACGTAAAGCTTTTTAAACCTTTATTGATGAAATAAAGGTTATGGTTTGTTTAAAAATGAATGCAGTCTTTGAAAAACGTCTCATATAGAGGTCAAAACCTCGCAACGAAATCAATTAATATGGAACGTTTTTAATCAATAAGAACGGGACATTTCAGTTGGTATCAGAGCGTTGGTCTTAGAGAACCAGAAAATTTACATTAGTGTGTCTTATCGAGTTTGTTAGGATGCATTAGTGAGTCTGGACTTCGACCGTGTTTTCTTTAAAAATGATTGCTTAACATTTTTGTTGGAAACTATATATTTTTAACATATGAATATTATGTGATATATTAATCTCTTAACGTGTTTGATATTATGTGATAGATGTCTACCTCTAGAACAAGTCCCATTGACTCACCTAATAATAATGAAGAGTCAAATGTAAATTGGAATGATTTGTGGACTGATTCACAAGTTCCCGAAGAGGAACCGGAAGAAGAGTCGGAACCGGAAGAAGAATCGGAACCGGAAGAAGAATCGGAACCGGATGAAGAAATAGAACCGGTGGGGGAAATAATAAAACGGTTAAGTAAAAGAAAATCCTCAACCAACCGACCAAAGTTAATTATGGTCAATGGTGTTTCCGCCAAGGAAGCAAAATATTGGGAGGATTACCAATTCTCCGATGAATCGGATTCCGACGAGAATTCCGATGATGTTATAGAAATTACCCCAACTGAATTTAAAAAGGCAAAAGAAAATAATAAGGGAAAGGGCATAAAAATAGAGAAATCTAATTCCAACCCCGATGAACTTTATATGTATCGTCAACCCCCGAAGTCCTTAAGTTGTAACAATGACCCGGGAACCTCTAAACCACCAGGTTTTTCTAAACCAATGTGGACAACGACGGCTCGTATTAGGGGAACATCATATATCCCTAGAAACTTGGCAAAACGAACCAAAACCGAAGAAGAAGAAACGAGCGAGTCGGAATAAGATAGTTGTATTCGTGTGGTGTAATATATGGAATATAGTGTTCTTATGCTTTATGATATATGTAAAAATTGCTTGTATTAATAAGTATTTTTTTTATGAATCTAACTCTTGTCTATTTTACAGTTTAAAAACACAAAATGGATAGACAACCCAATATTTTAAGAGACCTACCCGGAGACATGATTGATGAAATCTTGTCTAGAGTCGGCCAGAATTCTTCGGCACAACTATTTAAGGCGAGATCAGTTTGTAAGACATTCGAAGAACGTTCCAAGAATGTCTTGGTTTATAAGAGACTTTCGTTTGAAAGATGGGGGATATCACATTGGGAAACCCATAAGTTACGATGTGTTTACTTTGACGCATATATTGCGGGGAACCCAAATGCTATTTTACGCAACGGGTTAAGAAATTATTTTGATTCAATATATCCGAATATTGGACTTCGTGATTTAGAAAAAGCGGCTAACATGCAACATAAAGAAGCATGTTATGCTTACGGATTAGTAATGTTCGCTTCTCACCAAAGTGAGAACAAGAACATCGGGCTACAACTATTAAACAAAACGTTTCCACAAGTGACGGAGTCGGTAATTGGGGTAAGAAATGAGGTTTTTAGATTATTACGGGACTGTTGGACATTACGTAACCCTCGTCCCTTTGATGACGTTACAACACGCTGTCTTATCAACGGCCATAACGGTTATGTTGCACAAGACCAAGGATGGGAAGTAGTCCTAGTAAAACCAGAATGCATGACTTGTTTCTGGACGTATGAATTACGTGTCTTTATTTCCTTTGCTGAACGACTTGTGTACTAGCTAGAATTGTCTTCACAACTATCTTGTATCAAAGTTATTGTGTGCTATATTTCATGCTCTATGTAAAATAAGCGGTATTGTAAGTTTGTAAAATATTGTATAAAAGTTTGAACGCGAAATATTATTATAATCAGTTTTTCATATAGAATTGTAGTAGTTGAATTGTATATTAGCTACTAAGTATGAACTTAACGGGTAGGTACTACCCGAATTTAAACTTATAAAACGCTAATATGAAGAAAAAGCTTTTATAAATGAGTTCATATTATGCTACGAAATACTATTAACTACTCTTAATATTCTGTATGATTAACTTGTTCCATTTAACTATTTTGAAGGAAATGGCACCGACTACTCGACACACCGTGAATATGAATGAAGAGGAATTCCGTACTTTTCTAGCTTCAAACATAGCCGCAGTACAGGCTGCGCTACATACCAACAATAACCTTGGATCTAGCAGTACAGGAAATCGTGTAGGATGCACCTACAAAGAATTCACTGCCTGCAAACCTTTGGAATTTGATGGAACCGAAGGACCGATCGGATTGAAACGGTGGACCGAGAAGGTTGAATCGGTGTTTGCCATAAGTAAGTGTACTGAAGAGGACAAAGTGAAGTACGCTACGCATACCTTCACAGGTTCTGCGTTAACATGGTGGAATACCTATCTAGAGCAAGTGGGACAAGATGATGCGTACGCACTACCGTGGTCAGCATTCAAGCACTTGATGAACGAGAAGTACCGTCCCAGAACCGAGGTCAATAAGCTCAAGACAGAACTTAGAGGGTTACGAACCCAAGGATTTGATATTACCACGTACGAAAGACGATTCACAGAATTGTGCCTATTGTGTCCAGGAGCATTCGAAGATGAGGAAGAGAAGATCGACGCGTTTGTGAAAGGATTACCGGAAAGAATCCAAGAAGATATAAGTTCACACGAGCCCGCCTCCATACAACAGGCATGTAGAATGGCTCACAAACTAGTGAACCAGATTGAAGAAAGAATTAAAGAACAGACTGCTGAAGAGGCCAATGTGAAGCAAGTCAAAAGAAAGTGGGAGGAAAACGGTGATAAGAATCACCAATACAACAACAATAGCAATTACAACAATAATCGCAACAATTATCCCAACAATCGCAACATCAATCGCAACTACAACAAACGGCCCAACAACAACAACAACAACAATAACAACAACAACAACAACAACTACAACAATCATCCCAACAACAATAATAACCGCAACAACAACAACAATCAGAAGCAACTATGCCAAAGGTGTGAAAAGAATCACTAGGGGTTCTGCACCAAATTTTGCAACAAGTGTAAAAGAAATGGTCATAGCGCGGTGAAGTGTGAGGTCTACGGACCAGGGGTTAATAGAACGAAAGGAACAAATGGTGTCGGAACGAGTAATGGCGGAGCAAGTAGTGTCGGAGCAAGTTATGCCAATGTAGTTTGTTATAAATGTGGAAAACCAGGCCACATTATTAGAAATTGCCCGAACCAGGAGAACACGAATGGACAAGGCCGTGGAAGAGTTTTCAATATTAATGCGGTAGAGGCACAGGAAGACCCGGAGCTTGTTACGGGTACGTTTCTTATTGACAATAAATCTGCTTACGTTTTATTTGATTCGGGTGCGGATAGAAGCTATATGAGTAGAGATTTTTGTGCTAAATTAAGTTGTCCATTGACGCCTTTGGATAGTAAATTTTTACTCGAATTAGCAAATGGTAAATTAATTTCAGCAGATAATATATGTCGGAATCGAGAAATTAAACTGGTTAGCGAAACATTTAAGATTGATTTGATACCAGTAGAGTTAGGGAGTTTTGATGTGATAATCGGTATGGACTGGTTGAAAGAAGTGAAAGCGGAGATCGTTTGTTACAAAAATGCAATTCGCATTATACGAGAAAAAGGAAAACCCTTAATGGTGTACGGAGAAAAGGGCAACACGAAGCTACATCTTATTAGTAATTTGAAGGCACAAAAACTAATAAGAAAAGGTTGCTATGCTGTTCTAGCACACGTCGAGAAAGTACAAACTGAAGAAAAGAGCATCAATGATGTTCCCATTGCAAAAGAATTTCCCGATGTATTTCCGAAAGAATTACCGGGATTACCCCCACATCGATCCGTTGAATTTCAAATAGATCTTGTACCAGGAGCGGCACCAATAGCTCGTGCTCCTTACAGACTCGCACCCAGCGAGATGAAAGAACTGCAAAGCCAATTACAAGAACTTTTAGAGCGTGGTTTCATTCGACCAAGCACATCACCGTGGGGAGCTCCTGTTTTGTTTGTCAAGAAGAAAGATGGTACATTCAGGTTGTGTATCGACTACCGAGAGTTGAACAAACTTACCATCAAGAACCGCTACCCACTACCGAGAATCGACGACTTATTTGATCAACTACAAGGCTCGTCTGTTTATTCAAAGATTGACTTACGTTCCGGGTATCATCAAATGCGGGTGAAAGAAGATGATATTCCAAAGACTGCTTTCAGAACACGTTACGGTCATTACGAGTTTATGGTCATGCCGTTTGGTTTAACTAATGCACCAGCTGTGTTCATGGACCTTATGAACCGAGTGTGTGGACCATACCTTGACAAGTTTGTCATTGTTTTCATTGATGACATACTTATTTACTCAAAGAATGACCAAGAACACGGTGAACATTTGAGAAAGGTGTTAGAAGTATTGAGGAAGGAAGAATTGTACGCTAAGTTTTCAAAGTGTGCATTTTGGTTGGAAGAAGTTCAATTCCTCGGTCACATAGTGAACAAAGAAGGTATTAAGGTGGATCCGGCAAAGATAGAAACTGTTGAAAAGTGGGAAACCCCGAAAACTCCGAAACACATACGCCAGTTTTTAGGACTAGCTGGTTACTACAGAAGGTTCATCCAAGACTTTTCCAGAATAGCAAAACCCTTGACTGCATTAACGCATAAAGGGAAGAAATTTGAATGGAATGATGAACAAGAGAAAGCGTTTCAGTTATTGAAGAAAAAGCTAACTACGGCACCTATATTGTCATTGCCTGAAGGGAATGATGATTTTGTGATTTATTGTGACGCATCAAAGCAAGGTCTCGGTTGTGTATTAATGCAACGAACGAAGGTGATTACTTATGCGTCTAGACAATTGAAGATTCACGAACAAAATTATACGACGCATGATTTGGAATTAGGCGCGGTTGTTTTTGCATTAAAGACTTGGAGGCACTACTTATATGGGGTCAAAAGTATTATATATACCGACCACAAAAGTCTTCAACACATATTTAATCAGAAACAACTGAATATGAGGCAGCGTAGGTGGATTGAATTATTGAATGATTACGATTTTGAGATTCGTTACCACCCGGGGAAGGCAAATGTGGTAGCCGATGCCTTGAGCAGGAAGGATAGAGAACCCATTCGAGTAAAATCTATGAATATAATGATTCATAATAACATTACTACCCAAATAAAGGAGGCGCAACAAGGAGTTTTAAAAGAGGGAAATTTAAAGGATGAAATACCCAAAGGATCGGAGAAGCATCTTAATATTCGGGAAGACGGAACCCGGTATAGGGCTGAAAGGATTTGGGTACCAAAATTTGGAGATATGAGAGAAATGGTACTTAGAGAAGCTCATAAAACCAGATACTCAATACATCCTGGAACGGGGAAGATGTACAAGGATCTCAAGAAACATTTTTGGTGGCCGGGTATGAAAGCCGATGTTGCTAAATACGTAGGAGAATGTTTGACGTGTTCCAAGGTCAAAGCTGAGCATCAGAAACCATCAGGTCTACTTCAACAACCCGAAATCCCGGAATGGAAATGGGAAAACATTACCATGGATTTCATCACTAAATTGCCAAGGACTGCAAGTGGTTTTGATACTATTTGGGTAATAGTTGATCGTCTCACCAAATCCGCACACTTCCTACCAATAAGAGAAGATGACAAGATGGAGAAGTTAGCACGACTGTATTTGAAGGAAGTCGTCTCCAGACATGGAATACCAATCTCTATTATCTCTGATAGGGATGGCAGATTTATTTCAAGATTCTGGCAGACATTACAGCAAGCATTAGGAACTCGTCTAGACATGAGTACTGCCTATCATCCACAAACTGATGGGCAGAGCGAAAGGACGATACAAACGCTTGAAGACATGCTACGAGCATGTGTTATTGATTTCGGAAACAGTTGGGATCGACATCTACCGTTAGCAGAATTTTCCTACAACAACAGCTACCATTCAAGCATTGAGATGGCGCCGTTTGAAGCACTTTATGGTAGAAAGTGCAGGTCTCCGATTTGTTGGAGTGAGGTGGGGGATAGACAGATTACGGGTCCGGAGATTATACAAGAAACTACCGAGAAGATCATCCAAATTCAACAACGGTTGAAAACCGCCCAAAGTCGACAAAAGAGCTACGCTGACATTAAAAGAAAAGATATAGAATTTGAAATTGGAGAGATGGTCATGCTTAAAGTTTCACCTTGGAAAGGCGTTGTTCGATTTGGTAAACGAGGGAAATTAAATCCAAGGTATATTGGACCATTCAAGATTATTGATCGTGTCGGACCAGTAGCTTACCGACTTGAGTTACCTCAACAACTCGCGGCTGTACATAACACTTTCCACGTCTCGAATTTGAAGAAATGTTTTGCTAAAGAAGATCTCACTATTCCGTTAGATGAAATCCAAATCAACGAAAAACTCCAATTCATCGAAGAACCCGTCGAAATAATGGATCGTGAGGTTAAAAGACTTAAGCAAAACAAGATACCAATTGTTAAGGTTCGATGGAATGCTCGTAGAGGACCCGAGTTCACCTGGGAGCGTGAAGATCAGATGAAGAAGAAATACCCGCATCTATTTCCAGAAGATTCGTCAACACCTTCAACAGCTTAAAATTTCGGGACGAAATTTATTTAACGGGTAGGTACTGTAGTGACCCGATCTTTTCCATGTTTATATATATTAATTGAGGTTGATATTTACATGATTAAATGTTTCCAACATGTTAAGCAATCAAACTTGTTAAGACTTGATTAATTGAAATAGGTTTCATATAGACAATTGACCACCCAAGTTGACCGGTGATTCACGAACGTTAAAACTTGTAAAAAAACTATATGATGACATATATATGGTTATATATATAGTTAACATGATATTATGATAAGTAAACATATCATTAATTATATTAACAATGAACTACATATGTAAAAACAAGACAACTAACTTAATGATTTTGAAACGAGACATATATGTAACGTTTATCGTTGTAACGACATTTAATGTATATATATCATATTAAGAGATATTCGTACATCATAATATCATGATAATATAATAATTTAAAATCTCTTTTGATATTATAAACATTGGGTTAACAACATTTAACAAGATCGTTAACCTAAAGGTTTCAAAACAACACTTACATGTAACGACTAACGATTACTTAACGACTCAGTTAAAATGTATATACATGTAGTGTTTTAATATGTATTTATACACTTTTGAAAGACTTCAATACACTTATCAAAATACTTCTACTTAACAAAAATGCTTACAATTACATTCTCGTTCAGTTTCATCAACAATTCTACTCGTATGCACCCGTATTCGTACTCGTACAATACACAGCTTTTAGATGTATGTACTATTGGTATATACACTCCAATGATCAGCTCTTAGCAGCCCATGTGAGTCACCTAACACATGTGGGAACCATCATTTGGCAACTAGCATGAAATATCTCATAAGATTACAAAAATATGAGTAATCATTCATGACTTATTTACATGAAAACAAAATTACATATCCTTTATATCTAATCCATACACCAACGACCAAAAACACCTACAAACACTTTCATTCTTCAATTTTCTTCATCTAATTGAACTCTCTCAAGTTCTATCTTCAAGTTCTAAGTGTTCTTCATAAATTCCAAAAGTTTTAGTTTCATAAAATCAAGAATACTTTCAAGTTTGCTAGCTCACTTCCAATCTTGTAAGGTGATCATCCAACCTCAAGAAATCTTTGTTTCTTACAGTAGGTTATCATTCTAATACAAGGTAATAATCATATTCAAACTTTGGTTCAATTTCTATAACTATAACAATCTTATTTCAAGTGATGATCTTACTTGAACTTGTTTTCGTGTCATGATTTTGCTTCAAGAACTTTGAGCCATCCAAGGATCCATTGAAGCTAGATCCATTTTTCTCTTTTCCAGTAGGTTCATCCAAGGAACTTAAGGTAGTAATGATGTTCATAACATCATTCGATTCATACATATAAAGCTATCTTATTCGAAGGTTTAAACTTGTAATCACTAGAACATAGTTTAGTTAATTCTAAACTTGTTCGCAAACAAAAGTTAATCCTTCTAACTTGACTTTTAAAATCAACTAAACACATGTTCTATATCTATATGATATGCTAACTTAATGATTTAAAACCTGGAAACACGAAAAACACCGTAAAACCGGATTTACGCCGTCGTAGTAACACCGCGGGCTGTTTTGGGTTAGTTAATTAAAAACTATGATAAACTTTGATTTAAAAGTTGTTATTCTGAGAAAATGATTTTTATTATGAACATGAAACTATAACCAAAAATTATGGTTAAACTCAAAGTGGAAGTATGTTTTCTAAAATGGTCATCTAGACGTCGTTCTTTCGACTGAAATGACTACCTTTACAAAAACGACTTGTAACTTATTTTTCCGACTAGAAACCTATACTTTTTTTGTTTAGATTCATAAAATAGAGTTCAATATGAAACCATAGCAATTTGATTCACTCAAAACGGATTTAAAATGAAGAAGTTATGGGTAAAACAAGATTGGATAATTTTTCTCATTTTAGCTACGTGAAAATTGGTAACAAATCTATTCCAACCATAACTTAATCAACTTGTATTATATATTATGTAATCTTGAGATACCATAGACACGTATACAATGTTTCGACCTATCATGTCGACACATCTATATATATTTCGGAACAACCATAGACACTCTATATGTGAATGTTGGAGTTAGCTATACAGGGTTGAGGTTGATTCCAAAATATATATAGTTTGAGTTGTGATCAATACTGAGATACGTATACACTGGGTCGTGGATTGATTCAAGATAATATTTATCGATTTATTTCTGTACATCTAACTGTGGACAACTAGTTGTAGGTTACTAACGAGGACAGCTGACTTAATAAACTTAAAACATCAAAATATATTAAAAGTGTTGTAAATATATTTTGAACATACTTTGATATATATGTATATATTGTTATAGGTTCGTGAATCAACCAGTGGCCAAGTCTTACTTCCCGACGAAGTAAAAATCTGTGAAAGTGAGTTATAGTCCCACTTTTAAAATCTAATATTTTTGGGATGAGAATACATGCAGGTTTTATAAATGATTTACAAAATAGACACAAGTACGTGAAACTACATTCTATGGTTGAATTATCGAAATCGAATATGCCCCTTTTTATTAAGTCTGGTAATCTAAGAATTAGGGAACAGACACCCTAATTGACGCGAATCCTAAAGATAGATCTATTGGGCCTAACAAACCCCATCCAAAGTACCGGATGCTTTAGTACTTCGAAATTTATATCATATCCGAAGGGTGTCCCGGAATGATGGGGATATTCTTATATATGCATCTTGTTATTGTCGGTTACCAGGTGTTCACCATATGAATGATTTTTATCTCTATGTATGGGATGTGTATTGAAATATGAAATCTTGTGGTCTATTGTTACGATTTGATATATATACGTTAAACCTATAACTCACCAACATTTTTGTTGACGTTTAAAGCATGTTTATTCTCAGGTGATTATTAAGAGCTTCCGCTGTCGCATACTTAAATAAGGACAAGATTTGGAGTCCATGCTTGTATGATATTGTGTAAAAACTGCATTCAAGAAACTTATTTTGTTGTAACATATTTGTATTGTAAACCATTATGTAATGGTCGTGTGTAAACAGGATATTTTAGATTATCATTATTTGATAATCTACGTAAAGCTTTTTAAACCTTTATTGATGAAATAAAGGTTATGGTTTGTTTAAAAATGAATGCAGTCTTTGAAAAACGTCTCATATAGAGGTCAAAACCTCGCAACGAAATCAATTAATATGGAACGTTTTTAATCAATAAGAACGGGACATTTCATTTTCCATGTTTATATATATTAATTGAGATTGATATTTACATGATTAAATGTTTCCAACATGTTAAGCAATCAAACTTGTTAAGACTTGATTAATTGAAATATGTTTCATATAGACAATTGACCACCCAAGTTGACCGGTGATTCACGAACGTTAAAACTTGTAAAAACTATACGATGACATATATATGGTTATATATATAGTTAACATGTTTTTATTATAAGTATGTATCTCATTAGGTATTTTAACAATGAGTTATATACATAAAAATGAGACTATTAATTTAAGAAACTCGAAAACGATATATATAACGATTATCGTTGTAACAACGTCTTACTAGGTACATATGAATCATATTAAGATATTGATACACTTGGTTAATTATGTTAAATGATAAGTAAATATATTATTAAGTGTATTAACAATGAAATACATATGTAAAAATAAGACTACTAACTTAATGATTTCGAAACGAGACATATATGTAACGATTATCGTTGTAACGACATTTAACTGTATATACATCATACTGAGATATATTATATATCATAATATCATGATAATATAACAATTTAACATCTCATTTGTTATAATAAACAATGGGTTAACAACATTCAACAAGATCGTTAACCTAAAGGTTTCAAAACAACATTTACATGTAACGACTAACGATGACTTAACGACTCAGTTAAAATGTATATACATGTAGTGTTTTAATATGTATTCATACACTTTTGAAAGACTTCAAGACACTTATCAAAATACTTCTACTTAACAAAAATGCTTACAATTACATCCTCGTTCAGTTTCATCAACAATTCTACTCGTATGCACCCGTATTCGTACTCGTACAATACACATCTTTTAGATGTATGTACTATTGGTATATACACTCCAATGATCAGCTCTTAGCAGCCCATGTGAGTCACCTAACACATGTGGGAACCATTATTTGGCAACTAGCATGAAATATCTCATAAAATTACAAAAATATGAGTAATCATTCATGACTTATTTACATGAAAACAAAATTACATATCCTTTATATCTAATCCATACACCAACGACCAAAAACACCTACAAACACTTTCATTCTTCAATTTTCTTCATCTAATTGATCTCTCTCAAGTTCTATCTTCAAGTTCTAAGTGTTCTTCATATATTTTACAAGTTCTAGTTACATAAAATCAAGAATACTTTCAAGTTTGCTAGCTCACTTCCAATCTTGTAAGGTGATCATCCAACCTCAAGAAATCTTTGTTTCTTACAGTAGGTTATCATTCTAATACAAGGTAATAATCATATTCAAACTTTGGTTCAATTTCTATTACTATAACAATCTTATTTCAAGTGATGATCTTACTTGAACTTGTTTTCGTTTCATGATTCTGCTTCAAGAACTTCGAGCCATCCAAGGATCCGTTGAAGCTAGATCCATTTTTCTCTTTTCCAGTAGGTTTATCCAAGGAACTTAAGGTAGTAATGATGTTCATAACATCATTCGATTCATACATATAAAGCTATCTTATTCGAAGGTTTAAACTTGTAATCACTAGAACATAGTTTAGTTAATTCTAAACTTGTTCGCAAACAAAAGTTAATCCTTATAACTTGACTTTTAAAATCAACTAAACACATGTTCTATATCTATATGATATGCTAACTTAATGATTTAAAACCTGGAAACACGAAAAACACCGTAAAACCGGATTTACGCCGTCGTAGTAACACCGCGGGCTGTTTTGGGTTAGTTAATTAAAAACTATGATAAACTTTGATTTAAAAGTTGTTATTCTGAGAAAATGATTTTTATTATGAACATGAAACTATATCCAAAAATTATGGTTAAACTCAAAGTGGAAGTATGTTTTCTAAAATGGTCATCTAGACGTCGTTCTTTCGACTGAAATGACTACCTTTACAAAAACGACTTGTAACTTATTTTTCCGACTATAAACCTATACTTTTTCTGTTTAGATTCATAAAATAGAGTTCAATATGAAACCATAGCAATTTGATTCACTCAAAACGGATTTAAAATGAAGAAGTTATGGGTAAAACAAGATTGGATAATTTTTCTCATTTTAGCTACGTGAAAATTGGTAACAAATCTATTCCAACCATAACTTAATCAACTTGTATTGTATATTATGTAATCTTGAGATACCATAGACACGTATACAATATTTCGACCTATCATGTCGACACATCTATATATATTTCGGAACAACCATAGACACTCTATATGTGAATGTTGGAGTTAGCTATACAGGGTTGAGGTTGATTCCAAAATATATATAGTTTGAGTTGTGATCAATACTGAGATACGTATACACTGGGTCGTGGATTGATTCAAGATAATATTTATCGATTTATTTCTGTACATCTAACTGTGGACAACTAGTTGTAGGTTACTAACGAGGACAGCTGACTTAATAAGCTTAAAACATCAAAATATATTAAAAGTGTTGTAAATATATTTTGAACATACTTTGATATATATGTATATATGGTTATAGGTTCGTGAATCAACCAGTGGTCAAGTCTTACTTCCCGACGAAGTAAAAATCTGTGAAAGTGAGTTATAGTCCCACTTTTAAAATCTAATATTTTTGGGATGAGAATACATGCAGGTTTTATAAATGATTTACAAAATAGACACAAGTACGTGAAACTACATTCTATGGTTGAATTATCGAAATCGAATATGCCCCTTTTTATTAAGTCTGGTAATCTAAGAATTAGGGAACAGACACCCTAATTGACGTGAATCCTAAAGATAGATCTATTGGGCCCAACAAGCCCCATCCAAAGTACCGGATGCTTTAGTACTTCGAAATTTATATCATATCCGAAGGGTGTCCCGGAATGATGGGGATATTCTTATATATGCATCTTGTTAATGTCGGTTACCAGGTGTTCACCATATGAATGATTTTTATCTCTATTTATGGGATGTGTATTGAAATATGAAATCTTGTGGTCTATTGTTACGATTTGATATATATAGGTTAAACCTATAACTCACCAACATTTTTGTTGACGTTTTAAGCATGTTTATTCTCAGGTGATTATTAAGAGCTTCCGCTGTCGCATACTTAAATAAGGACGAGATTTGGAGTCCATACTTGTATGATATTGTGTAAAAACTGCATTCAAGAAACTTATTTTGTTGTAACATATTTGTATTGTAAACCATTATGTAATGGTCGTGTGTAAACAGGATATTTTAGATTATCATTATTTGATAATCTACGTAAAGCTTTTTAAACCTTTATTGATGAAATAAAGGTTATGGTTTGTTTTAAAATGAATGCAATCTTTGAAAAACATCTCATATAGAGGTCAAAACCTCGCAACGAAATCAATTAATATGGAACGTTTTTAATCAATAAGAACGGGACATTTCACCTACTTCATTATATATTCATTTTATATATGAAAATATTTATATATATTTAAAATATGAGCATTAAATATATATATATATATATATATATATATATATAATCTTTTATTCAAAGTACCGGTTATAATAATACTAAAATAAGTATAGTGATAATAAAAATAATTTTTAATAGTACAAGTAATAATAATAATAGTAGTTTTAACAGAAGGATAGATTAAAAGTATTGATACTTTTAATAATCATTATGTTTATCTTTAATAATATAATACCGGTTATGATAATTATATTAATGATAATGATAATATTAATAATAATAGTGATATTGTTAATAACGATACTTTTGTTTAATAATAATACTAATAATGCTAATAGTTACAAAAGCGATACTAATACTAATATTAATGAATATTAATAATTTTATTATTTTCATAATGATAATAATAATAATAATCATGTTTGTAACTATGATCATAATACTAGTGATATTAATAATAATACTTGTATCAATATTGATTTTACAGTTAATAATAGTCATGATACTGATTTTAATTCTCACATACTAATAATACTCGTGATAGTAATATTGCCTATGTCAATATTAACACTTCTACTATTTATAAAATGATATTAATACTAATACTTGCGAAAATGATAATAATACTAAAGTTTTAAATTTAATTGTAATATCATATTTAATACTTTTAATAATAATAATAGATATATTACTAATAATAACAATATTGATAATGACAATAATGGTGACCTTAATAATAATAATACTAATAATAACACTAATACGTATCAATAACAATAATAACAATAACCACAATGATTTATAACAGTAATAATAATAATAATAATAATAATAATAATAATAATAATAATAATAATAATAATAATAATAATAATAATAAAAAGAAAATAAAAGATTTATACCCTTTTAAAATCTGCTGTAAAAATAATCGCTCCATACCGGGTTTGAACCCGTGACCTCTCCCACACCCAAACGCCCACACAACCATCCAACCATCACAGTTTTTCTGAATAATACCCTTACACGAATTTATTTACCCCGTATGTAACTCTCTTCTTCTTCATCAGTTCAAACGAAAAAAAATGACCCATAACCAAATTTAGTTTCAGATTTTTGTTTATTTAAGACTAGTAACAATCAAAGGACAAGCGAGTGTGTGTATTGATTAACAAAAAAAAATATAATAAAATTGGAAAGAACACAGACTGATGCTGCAGTCGCAAGTTTTAAAAAAAAAATAAAAAAATTTGATTTTGATATTAGGAAGTTTTGAGACCTTGATGTCTAAATGAAATATCTTCCTAATGATCATTTGAATACACTGGTATCAATATTTGCAACTGAATTATAACAGATTACAAGAATTCGTTTGAAGAAAAATATTTGACTTTTTAGAACTTAAACTTTGACTCGTAAATTCACCTTTGATTTCGCGAGTTAAAACCTCAGATTGTGTAGTTAGGTCGACTTGATGATTCCTAACAAGACTGCATTGTTTGATTTTGAAATTTTATTCGAAATTGAGTTATAGCCAAAAAGGGTTCGTACAGAGAAGAAAAAAAATATATATAAAAGTTGTGTTCTTCAATTCAACATGTATTCTCTTTTCTGTAAATTCGCAGTGATAAATAATCAGTACATTCCAAATAATGAAAACAATTTGTTTGTTGTATTGTGATGAAAGGCCGACAGATATTCACAGACGAGCAGGAAGGAGATAAAAAAAATAAAAATAAAATAAACAGATAGTGGAGCAGGCAAGTAAGGAAAACAAAACAGAGAAAGAAAAAAAAAATTAAAATAAATAGAAGATAACAGATATCTGTTCTGCGTAATCTCTTTTTATATATCTATAAATAAATCTGATTGTATATGTATTTGGTATATGTATATATACATGTATCTGATTAGATTCTATATAAATATGTACATGTATTAATGCTAATAATAAATATAGAAGTAATAATAATAATATAATTAATAATAATAATAATAACAATAATATTAATACTAATTGTTGTTAAATAATCTTGTGATAATAATGATAAATATACTACTTGTTAATAATAATAATGATGATAAAAATTATAATTTTTTTTAAGAATAGATATAGTAATAATAATGTGATAGTATTGATAATAACCATAATGATAACAATAATCATCATAATAATACTAATAATAATATAACATACTATACACATAACAATCTTTATGTTATAAATTTAATGATATAATAACAATTATAATAGCAATTAGTGTACTAACTATATCTTAGTTTATAATCTAATATATTACGATTATTAATTATATCCTATTTGAAATATATATTATATAGTAATAGTAATATATATATATATATATATATATATATATATATATATATATATATATATATATACTTATATATTTATTTACAAACAATTGTTCGTGAATCGTCGGGAATAGTCAAAGGTTTAATGGTATCCATGAATATGGTTCAAAAATCTCGAGATTCTGTTTAATAGACTTTGCTTATCTTGTCGAAATCATATAAAGTTTAAGTTTAAATTTGGTCAGAAATTCTCGGGTCGTCACAACTTCTACGTAACAGCAATATTCTACAGCGGAAGCAATTAATACCTGAGAATAAATCATGCAAAACGGATCAACAATAATGTTGAGTGAATCTACAGGTTTTAGTTAAACAATACAGTATGTTTAAGAAATAATATATTTTCGAAAAACGTTTAATAGTGGAAGACCACCAAAGTTTTATATCAAAAGTTTGCATACAGCAATGTCAAGTGTTAACTGTTCGTAATCAGTGATATCAAGTTCCAAATGTGTGACACCAAAATAGTTTCGTTTCATATACTTGTAGACATTACCATGTCTAGTTTTAAATGTTTGTAAACCACAGTTTCAAGTAACGTATCATAGTATCTGAAAAACGGTTATCAGAAAAACAGTTTAATTCCCTTGACTACGAGATTTTACAAGTACAACACAAAGTCGTAAAACGTTTGCATAATATGAGCACCTGAATACTAGCAATGATCCGGGTATAGAAGCCACTATACCCGCCTTACCTCGTAAAATATTATACACTTGTTCAAATGTATTTAATGTTCAAAGTAAATGCGCCACGGTTAATATTGTTTGGGCAAGGTTGTCAACCTAACGGATCCGTCCATCTAAATTGTGCTTACACCGATGGTATTAAAAGTATTCAAGTTAGAGGTTTTTTGAACAAACTCAATATGCATATATAGTACTCATGTCAATACAAAAGCATTTAAAAATGTAAGTATAACAGCGTGTATTCTCATCCCTGAAAACATGTATAAAGCGGGACTGTAGACTTACTTTTGAATAAAGCTCAGATTGAAAAGTGAACAATTAACTTGTACGGTTTATAGCCGAGTAATGCAACCTAAGTATACGTATTTAGGTTGATCAATATATGTATCTTAAATAAGTGTGGTTTCATAGTGTACGTTGTCTTATTGCTTGACTCGACGCGTTTCAAAGTAAAAGTCAACTATATCATGCAAGTCAAACAAAGTCAACAGAAGTCAAACCGAAAGTCAAACTTGGTCAATGTGGTCAACTAAAGTCAACATCAGTAGGTTCATGTCAAATATTGGTCAACATGTCAAACCTAAGTCAAACAATACGTTTTAGGTCATGAATGATCATTTTCACAATTTCAGTTTATCGTTATGTACAAAGTTCATGAACACGTAGCATACTTAGCACATTATCTCATAGTACAAAATTCAAGTAAACATGAAAAACTCCAGATCATAAATATACTTAAAATCAATTCCAAAAAGTCCGGCCAGGGACTCATACGACAATTAAAAGTCAGGAATCAGAAGGGATACATTTGGGGTTTGCCAAGTTAGTTTCAGACCGCGCACTAATTTCATTTTGGCTATAACCGGAGTTAGGAACATGAAATTGATACAATACCAGTGGCCATAGTTCAAAGACAAATCAAAGTAACACATATAAAAAATCTAGCAACTTTTGTTGAGCCAATTTGTACAGTTTATTCGTGCAAGTTGAACATTCAGTTTTCAGCTCAAATCAGAATTCACATAAAGTATGGCTCTATTGTGCCCAATGCATAAAGTTTTAGAGATTGACATAAAATAACAATAAGTCAAATATCATGTTAAGTTTCATTTTTCAGAAGCATACATTCTCATTCAATAAACACAATCCACAGAGTATAAAACAGTGAGCAATTTGCAGATTCGATTCTCATTTAGCTAGTCACATTCGCACGCGATTATCCGAAGATCTAGATACAATTAGCCTATAATATCTACATGAAAAGTGAATTAATTTTTGTCTACATTTCAAATATTCAAATCTTTGATCACAGAAGTTAACACATTTTATCATACGAGGTTATTTTCATGCAAGTGCTGTATAAAACTACTTTTACACTAATTCAAACATATCTCGGGCTAACATAAGTAAATGACATGATATCCTAGTCAAAATTGAGTGCTTTTAAATTATCTTTCCAGTGGTATAAGTTTCACATGCCAATTCATGACCTATCAAACCCATATTTCTGATCAAGCAACAAAAACACAACGATAATTCAAATTGACATAACTTAATCATACGGAAACGAAATCAAGTGAATCCAAAGCCTAAAATCAATAGTTTTTCATGAGGATTCTAATTATATCATAATAATTAACATTTAACAAAAATCAAATTTCTGTACACATCAAATCAAATTCGGTTTTTATGTGAAACAATCAATTCGATCAAATTAACGACTAACAACACATACAAACGCGATGAATCGAGCAATTGACCAACATAAACTATAAAACTTTATGAAATCGGAATTTTTAAAGCTAGGGTTCATGTGATTATACCTTTGATCAAGAAATCGTTTATACCAACGCGTAGAGCACGAAGGGAATTACAATCTTTATGTTGAAGGTTTAATCAAAAGATTAATTTTTGATGTTGATTGGGTGGGGTGAAGAACGACGGCCAAGGGAGGAGGGAGCCAAAAAAAAATGTCGACTGGTAAAAATTAAGTGAAAGGATTATGCAGTTTAGGTTTACACTCTAATTTATATTAGGGTTTAACTATTACAAATTACAAACAAGTCCCTTATGTTGCAATAATTAAAATAAAAGGGGTGGGGATGGGGTTTTGGCTGAATGGGACCCACCATGGTGTCCCGGGTTCGTATTTTGCAATTCTTTGTACTCGTGGCTCGTTTCAAGTGCCGTTTATACGTACCGAAGGCCCGGAACGCTAAACCGATCGTTAAAACGCAACCAAACGTTAATTTATTAAAAACTCAATAAATTAATTATTTTTAAAAAGTTAATAATTAATAAACTAATTATTAAAATAAACCCGAGCGTTTCGTTGCTCAAAAAGCAGTTATTAAAATCATATCGTTTTTATCGTATTTCATTATCTGAAATATTTATTTGAATTAATATCAACCCATATTAATTATTGTAACCCTCCAAAGATCAAGTATGTATTTATTACACATAAACACCAAAAAGTCAAATAATCGCCGTTAAATAAACTAACAAAAGGTTAACGGAAGTGTAGTGACCCGAACTTTTCCATGTTTATATATATATTAGATGAAATTGTTATTTACATGATTAAGTGTTTCCAACATGTTAAGCAATCAAACTTGTTAAGACTTGATTAATTGAAATAGGTTTCATATAGACAATTGACCACCCTAGTTGACCGGTGATTCACGAACGTTAAAACTTGTAAAAACTATACGATGACATATATATGGTTATATATATAGTTAACATGATTTTATTATAAGTATGTATCTCATTAGGTATTTTAACAATGAGTTATATACATAAAAATGAGACTATTAATTTAAGAAACTCGAAAACGATATATATAACGATTATCGTTATAACAACGTCTTACTAGGTACATATGAATCATATTAAGATATTGATACACTTGGTTAATTATGTTAAATGATAAGTAAATATATTATTAAGTGTATTAACAATGAAATACATATGTAAAAATAAGACTACTAACTTAATAATTTCGAAACGAGACATATATGTAACGATTATAGTTGTAACGACATTTAACTGTATATACATCATACTAAGATATATTATATATCATAATATCATGATAATATAACAATTTAACATCTCATTTGTTATAATAAACAATGGGTTAACAATATTCAACAAGATCGTTAACCTAAAGGTTTCAAAACAACATTTACATGTAACGACTAACGATGACTTAACGACTCAGTTAAAATGTATATACATGTAGTGTTTTAATATGTATTCATAAACTTTTGAAAGACTTCAAGACACTTATCAAAATACTTCTACTTAACAAAAATGCTTACAATTACATCCTCGTTCAGTTTCATCAACAATTCTTCTCGTATGCACCCGTATTCGTACTCGTACAATACACAGCTTTTAGATGTATGTACTATTGGTATATACACTCCAATGATCAGCTCTTAGCAGCCCATGTGAGTCACCTAACACATGTGGGAACCATCATTTGGCAACTAGCATGAAATATCTCATAAAATTACAAAAATATGAGTAATCATTCATGACTTATTTACATGAAAACAAAATTACATATCCTTTATATCTAATCCATACACCAACGACCAAAAACACCTACAAACACTTTCATTCTTCAATTTTCTTCATCTAATTGATCTCTCTCAAGTTCTATCTTCAAGTTCTAAGTTTTCTTCATAAATTCCAAAAGTTCTAGTTTCATAAAATCAAGAATACTTCCAAGATTGCAAGTTTACTTCCAAGTTTTCTAAATCCATTCCAAGTAATCATCCAAGATCAAGAAACCTTTTTTACTTACAGTAGGTTATCTTTCTAATACAAGGTAATAATCATATTCAAACTTTAATTCACTTTCTATAACTATACAATCTTATTTCGAGTGGAAATCTTACTTGAAATTGTTTTCGTGTCATGATTCTGCTTCAAGAACTTTCAAGCCATCCAAGGATCCTTTGAAGCTAGATCTATTTTTCATATTTACAGTAGGTTTATCCAAGGAACTTGAGGTAGTAATGATGTTCATAACATCATTCAATTCATACATATAAAGCTATCTTATTCGAAGGTTTAAACTTGTAATCACTAGAACATAGTTTAGTTAATTCTAAACTTGTTCGCAAATAAAAGTTAATCCTTCTAACTTGACTTTTAAAATCAACTAAACACATGTTCTATATCTATATGATATGCTAACTTAATCATTTAAAACCTGGAAACACGAAAAACACCGTAAAACCGGATTTACGCCGTCGTAGTAACACCGCGGGCTGTTTTGGGTTAGTTAATTAAAAACTATGATAAAATTTGATTTAAAAGTTGTTATTCTGAGAAAATGATTTATATTATGAACATGAAACTATATCCAAAAATTATGGTTAAACTCAAAGTGGAAGTATGTTTTCTAAAATGGTCATCTAGACGTTGTTCTTTCGACTGAAATGACTACCTTTACAAAAACGACTTGTAACTTATTTTTCCGATTATAAACCTATACTTTTTCTGTTTAGATTCATAAAATAGAGTTCAATATGAAACCATAGCAATTTGATTCACTCAAAACGGATTTAAAATGAAGAAGTTATGGGTAAAACAAGATTGGATAATTTTTCTCATTTTAGCTACGTGAAAATTGGTAACAAATCTATTCCAACCATAACTTAATCAACTTGTATTGTATATTATGTAATCTTGAGATACCATAGACACGTATACAATGTTTCGACCTATCATGTCGACACATCTATATATATTTCGGAACAACCATAGACACTCTATATGTGAATGTTGGAGTTAGCTATACAGGGTTGAGGTTAATTCCAAAATATATATAGTTTGAGTTGTGATCAATACTGAGATATGTATACACTGGGTCGTGGATTGATTCAAGATAATATTTATCGAATTATTTCGGTACATCTAACTGTGGACAACTAGTTGTAGGTTACTAACAAGGATAGCTGACTTAATAAACTTAAAACATCAAAATATATTAAAAGTGTTGTAAATATATTTTGAACATACTTTGATATATATGTATATATTGTTATAGGTTCGTGAATCAACCAGTGGCCAAGTCTTACTTCCCGACGAAGTAAAAATCTGTGAAAGTGAGTTAGAGTCCCACTTTTAAAATCTAATATTTTTGGGATGAGAATACATGCAGGTTTTATAAATGATTTACAAAATAGACAAAAGTACGTGAAACTACATTCTATGGTTGAATTATCGAAATCGAATATGCCCCTTTTTATTTAGTCTGGTAATCTAAGAATTAGGGAACAGACACCCTAATTGACGCGAATCCTAAAGATAGATCTATTGGGCCTAACAAACCCCATCCAAAGTACCGGATGCTTTAGTACTTCGAAATTTATATCATATCCGAAGGGTGTCCTGGAATGATGGGGATATTCTTATATATGCATCTTGTTAATGTCGGTTACCAGGTGTTCACCATATGAATGATTTTTATCTCTATGTATGGGATGTGTATTGAAATATGAAATCTTGTGGTCTATTGTTACGATTTGATATATATAGGTTAAACCTATAACTCACCAACATTTTTGTTGACGTTTAAAGCATGTTTATCCTCAGGTGATTACTAAGAGCTTCTGCTGTTGCATACTAAAATAAGGACAAGATTTGGAGTCCATGTTTGTATGATATTGTGTAAAAACTGCATTCAAGAAACTGATTTCGATGTAACATATTTGTATTGTAAACCATTATGTAATGGTCTTGTGTAAACAGGATATTTTAGATTATCATTATTTGATAATCTACGTAAAGATTTTTAAACCTTTATTTATGAAATAAAGGTTATGGTTTGTTTTAAAAATGAATGCAGTCTTTGAAAAACGTCTCATATAGAGGTCAAAACCTCGCAACGAAATCAATTAATATGGAACGTTTTCAATCAATAAGAACGGGACATTTCAGTTGGTATCCGAGCGTTGGTCTTAGAGAACCAGAATTTTGCATTAGTGTGTCTTATCGAGTTTGTTAGGATGCATTAGTGAGTCTGGACTTCGACCGTGTTTACTTGAAAAATGATTGCTTAACAAATTTTGTTGGAAACTATATATTTTTAACATGTGAATATTATGTGATATATTAATCTCTTAACGCGTTTGATATTATGTGATAGATGTCTACCTCTAGAATAAGTCCCATTGACTCACCTAATAATAATGAAGAGTCAAATGTAAATTGGAATGATTCGTGGACTGATTCACAAGTTCCCGAAGAGGAACCGGAAGAAGAGTCGGAACCGAAAGAAGAATCGGAACCGAAAGAAGAATCGGAACCGGAAGAAGAAATAGAACCAGTGGGGAAAATAATAAAACGGTAAAGTAGAAGAAAATCCTCAACCAACCGACCAAAGTTAATTATGGTCAATGGTGTTTCCGCCAAGGAAGCAAAGTATTGGGAGGATTACCAATTCTCCGATGAATCGGATCCCGACAAGGATTCCGATGATGTTATAGAAATTACCCCAACACAATTTAATAAGGCAAAAGAAAACAATAAGGGAAAGGGCACAAAAATAGAGAAATTTGATTCCAAACCAAATGAACTTTATATGTATCGTCAACACCCGTATTTCTTAAGTTGTGACAATAACCCGGGAACCTCTAAACCACCAGGTTTTTCTAAACCAATGTGGAAAACGACGGATCGTATTAGGGGAACATCATATATCCCTAGAAACATGGCAAAACGAACCAAAACCGAAGAAGAAGAAACGAGCGAGTCGGAATAAGATAGTTTTATTCGTGTGGTGTAATATATGTAATATAGTGTGCTTATGCTTTATGATATATGTAAAAATTGCTTGTATTAATAAGTATTTTTTTTATGAATCTAACTCTTGTCTATTTTACAGTATAAAAACACAAAATGGATAGACAACCCAATATTTTAAGAGACCTGCCCGGAGACATGATTGATGAAATCTTGTCTAGAGTCGGTCAGAATTCCTCGGCACAACTATTTAAGGCGAGATCAGTTTATAAGACATTCGAAGAACGTTCCAAGAATGCCTTGGTTTATAAAAGGCTTTCGTTCGAAAGATGGGGGATATCACATTGGGAAATCCATAAATTACGATGTGTTTACTTTGACCCATATATTGCGGGGAACCCAAATGCTATTTTACGCAACGGGTTAAGAAATTATTTTGACTCAATATATCCGAATATAGGACTTCGTGATTTAGAAAAAGCGGCTAACATGCAACATAAAGAAGCATGTTATGCTTACGGGTTAGTAATGTTCGCTTCTCACCAAAGTGAGAACAAGAACATCGGGCTACAACTATTAAACAAAACGTTCCCACAAGTGACGGAGTCGGTAATTGGGGTAAGAAATGAGGTTTTTAGGTTATTACGAGACTGTTGGTCATTACGTAACCTTAATCTTTTTGACGACGTTACAACACATTGTCTTACTATCGGTCACAACGGTTATGTTCCACAAAACCAAGGATGGGAACTGGTATTAGTAAAACCAGAATGCATGACTTGTTTCTGGACGTATGAATTACGTGTCTTTATTGCCTTTGCTGAACGCCTTATTTATTAACTAGAATTATCTTCGCAACTACTTTGTATCAAAGTTTTATGTGCTATATTTCATACTATATGTAAAATAGCGGTATTGTAAGTTTGCAAGTTATTGTATAAAGGCTTGAATATGATATATTTTTTGTTTTGTTTTTGTGATTAGTTTTTCATATAGAATTGTAGTAGTTGAAATGGTATGTTAGCTACTAAGTATGAACTTAACGATTAGGTACTACCCGAATTAAAGAGTATAAAACGCTAATATAAAGAAAGAGCTTTTATAAATAAGTTCATATTATGCTACGAAATACTATTGACTACTCTTGATATTCTATATGATTAACTCGTTTCATTTGACTATTTTGAAGGAAATGGCACCGACTACTCGACACACCTTAAATATGAGCGAAGAGGAATTTCGTACCTTTCTTGCTTCAAACATAGCCGCAGTACAGGCTGCGCTACATACCAACAATAACCTTGGATCTAGCAGTACAGGAAATCATGTAGGATGCACCTACAAAGAATTCACTGCCTGCAAACCTTTGGAATTTGATGGAACCGAAGGACCGATCAGATTGAAACGGTGGACCGAGAAGGTCAAATCGGTGTTTGCCATAAGTAAGTGTACTGAAGAGGACAAAGTGAAGTACGCTACGCATACCTTCACAGGTTATGCGTTAACATGGTGGAATACCTATCTAGAACAAGTGGGACAAGATGATGCTTACGCACTACCGTGGTTAGCATTCAAGCACTTGATGAACGAGAAGTACCGTCCCAGAACCGAGGTCAATAAGCTCAAGGCAGAACTTAGAGGGTTACGAACCCAAGGATTTGATATTACCACGTACAAAAGACGATTTACAGAATTATGCCTATTGTGTCTGGGAGCGTTCGAAGATGAGGAAGAGAAGATCGACGCGTTTGTGAAAGGATTACCGGAAAGAATCCAAGAAGATATAAGTTCACACGAGCCCGCCCCCATACAACAGGCATGTAGAATGGCTCACAAACTAGTGAACCAGATTGAAGAAAGAATTAAAGAACAGACTGCTGAAGAGGCCAATGTGAAGCAAGTCAAAAGAAAGTGGGAGGAAAACGGTGATAAGAATCACCAATACAATAACAACAGCAATTACAATAATAATCGCAACAACTATTCCAACAATCGCAACATCAATCGCAACTACAACAAACGGCCCAACAACAACAACAACAACAACAACAACAACAACAACAACAACAACAACAACAACAACAACAACAACAACAGCAACTACAACAATCATCCCAACAACAATAATAATCGCAACAACAACAACAACCAGAAGCAGCTATGCCAAAGGTGTGAAAAGTATCACTTGGGGTTCTACACCAAATTTTTCAACAAGTGTAAAAGAAATGGTCATAGCACGGCAAAGTGTGAGGTCTACGGACCAGGGGTTAACAGAACGAAAGGAACAAATGGTGTCGGAACGAGTAATGGCGGAGCAAGTAGTGTCAGAGAAAGTTATGCCAATGTAGTTTGTAATAAATGTGGAAAACCGGGCCACATTATTAGAAATTGCCCGAACCAGGAGAACACAAATGGACAAGGCCGCAGAAGAGTTTTCAATATTAATGCAGCAGAGGCACAGGAAGACCCGAAGCTTGTTACGGGTACGTTTCTTATTGACAATAAATCTGCTTACGTTTTATTTGATTCGGGTGCGGATAGAAGCTATATGAGTAGAGATTTTTGTGCTAAATTAAGTTGTCCATTACGCCTTTGGATAGTAAATTTTTACTCAAATTAGCAAATGGTAAATTAATTTCAGCAGATAATATATGTCGGAATCGAGAAATTAAACTAGTTAGCAAAACATTTAAGATTGACTTGATACCAGTAGAGTTAGGGAGTTTTGATGTGATAATCGGTATGGACTGGTTGAAAGAAGTGAAAGCAGAGATCGTTTGTTACAAAAATGCAATTCACATTATACGAGAAAAAGGAAAACCCTTAATGGTGTACGGATAAAAGGGCAACATGAAGCTACATCTTATTAGTAATTTGAAGGCACAAAAACTAATAAGAAAAGGTTGCTATGCTGTTCTAGCACACGTCGAGAAAGTACAAACTGAAGAAAAGAGCATCAATGATGTTCCCGTCGCAAAAGAATTTCTCGATGTATTTTTGAAAGAATTACCGGGATTACCCCCACATCGATCCATTGAATTTCAAATAGATCTTGTACCAGGAGCTGCACCAATAACTCGTGCTCCTTACAGACTCGCACCCAGCGAGATGAAAGAACTGCAAAGCCAATTACAAGAACTTTTAGAGCGTGGTTTCATTCGACCAAGCACATCACCGTGGGGAGCTCCTGTTTTGTTTGTCAAGAAGAAAGATGGTACATTCAGGTTGTGTATCGACTACCGAGAGTTGAACAAACTTACCATCAAGAACCGCTACCCACTACCGAGAATCGACGACTTATATGATCAACTACAAGGCTCGTCTGTTTATTCAAAGATTGACTTACGTTCCGGGTATCATCAAATGCGGGTGAAAGAAGATGATATTCCAAAGACTGCTTTCAGAACACGTTACGGTCATTACGAGTTTATGGTCATGCCGTTTGGTTTAACTAATGCACCAGCTGTGTTCATGGACCTTATGAACCGAGTGTGTGGACCATACCTTGACAAGTTTGTCATTGTTTTCATTGATGACATACTTATTTACTCAAAGAATGACCAAGAACACGGTGAACATTTGAGAAAGGTGTTAGAAGTATTGAGGAAGGAAGAATTGTACGCTAAATTTTCAAAGTGTGCATTTTGGTTGGAAGAAGTTCAATTCCTCGGTCACATAGTGAACAAAAAAGGTATTAAGGTGGATCCGGCAAAGATAGAAACTGTTGAAAAGTGAGAAACCCCGAAAAATCCAAAAAACATACGCCAGTTTTTAGGACTAGCTGGTTACTACAGAAGGTTCATCCAAGACTTTTCCAGAATAGCAAAACCCTTGACTGCATTAACGCATAAAGGGAAGAAATTTGAATGGAAGGATGAACAAGAGAAAGCGTTTCAGTTATTGAAGAAAAAGTTAACTACGGCACCTATATTGTCATTACCTGAAGGGAATGATGATTTTGTGATTTATTGTGATGCATCAAAGCAAGGTCTCGGTCGTGTATTAATGCAACGAACGAAGGTGATTGCTTATGCGTCTAGACAATTGAAGATTCACGAGCAAAATTATACGACGCATGATTTGGAATTAGGCGCGGTTGTTTTTGCATTAAAGACTTGGAGGCACTACTTATATGGGGTCAAAAGTATTATATATACCGACCACAAAAGTCTTCAACACATATTTAATCAGAAACAACTGAATATGAGGCAGCGTAGGTGGATTGAATTGTTGAATGATTACGACTTTGAGATTCGTTACCACCCGGGGAAGGCAAATGTGGTAGCCGACGCCTTGAGCAGGAAGGACAGAGAACCTATTCGAGTAAAATCTATGAATATAATGATTCACAATAACCTTACTACTCAAATAAAGGAGGCGCAACAAGGAGTTTTAAAAGAGGGAAATTTAAAGGATGAAATACCCAAAGGATCAGAGAAGCATCTTAATATTCGGGAAGACGGAACCCGGTATAGGGCTGAAAGAATTTGGGTACCAAAATTTGGAGATATGAGAGAAATGGTACTTAGAGAAGCTCATAAAACCACATACTCAATACATCCTGGAACGGGGAAGATGTACAAGGATCTTAAGAAACATTTTTGGTGGCCAGGTATGAAAGCCGATATTGCTAAATATGTAGGAGAATGTTTGACGTGTTCTAAGGTCAAAGCTGAACATCAGAAACCATCAGGTCTACTACAACAACCTGAAATCTCGGAATGGAAATGGGAAAACATTACCATGGATTTCTTCACTAAATTGCCAAGGACTGCAAGTGGTTTTGATACTATTTGGGTAATAGTTGATCGTCTCACCAAATCAGCACACTTCCTGCCAATAAGAGAAGATGACAAGATGGAGAAGTTAGCATGACTATATTTGAAGGAAGTCATCTCCAGACATGGAATACCAATCTCTATTATCTCTGATAGGGATGGCAGATTTATTTCAAGATTTTGGCAGATATTACAGCAAGCATTAGGAACTCGTCTAGACATGAGTACTGCCTATCATCCACAAACTGATGGGCAGAGCGAAAGGACGATACAAACGCTTGAAGACATGCTACGAGCTTGTGTTATTGATTTCGAAAACAGTTGGGATCGACATCTACCGTTAGCAGAATTTTCCTACAACAACAGCTACCATTCAAGCATTGAGATGGCGCCGTTTGAAGCACTTTATGGTAGAAAGTGCAGGTCTCCGATTTGTTGGAGTGAAGTGGGGGATAGACAGATTACGGGTCCGGAGATAATACAAGAAACTACCGAGAAAATCATCCAAATTCAACAAAGATTGAAAACCGCCCAGAGTCGATAAAAGAGCTACGCAGACAGTAAAAGAAAAGATATAGAGTTTGAAATTGGAGAAATGGTCATGCTTAAGGTTTCACCTTGGAAAGGCGTTGTTCGATTTGGTAAACGGGGGAAACTAAATCCAAGGTACATTGGACCATTCAAGATTATAGATCGTATCGGACCAGTAGCTTACCAACTGGAGCTACCTCAACAACTCGCGGCTGTACATAAAACTTTCCACGTCTCAAATTTGAAGAAATGTTTTGCTAAAGAAGATCTCACTATTCCGTTGGACGAAATCCAAATCAATGAAAAACTTCAATTCATTGAAGAACCCGTCGAAATAATGGATCGTGAGGTTAAGAGACTTAAACAAAACAAGATACCGATTGTTAAGGTTCGATGGAATGCTTGTAGAGAACCCGAGTTCACCTGGGAGCGTGAAGATCAGATGAAGAAGAAATACCCGAATTTATTTCCAGAAGATACGTCAACACCTCCAACTGCTTAAAATTTCGGGACGAAATTTATTTAACGGGTAGGTACTGTAGTGACCCGAACTTTTCCATGTTTATATATATATTAAATGAAATTGTTATTTACATGATTAAGTGTTTCCAACATGTTAAGCAATCAAACTTGTTAAGACTTGATTAATTGAAATAGGTTTCATATAGGCAATTGACCACCCAAGTTTACCGGTGATTCACGAACGTTAAAACTTGTAAAAACTATACGATGACATATATATGGTTATATATATAGTTAACATGATTTTATTATAAGTATGTATCTCATTAGGTATTTTAACAATGAGTTATATACATAAAAATGAGACTATTAATTTAAGAAACTCGAAAACGATATATATAACGATTATCGTTATAACAACGTCTTACTAGGTACATATGAATCATATTAAGATATTTATACACTTGGTTAATTATGTTAAATGATAAGTAAATATATTATTAAGTGTATTAACAATGAAATACATATGTAAAAATAAGACTACTAACATAATGATTTCGAAACGAGACATATATGTAACGATTATCGTTGTAACAACATTTAACTGTATATACATCATACTAAGATATATTATATATCATAATATCATGATAATATAACAATTTAACATCTCATTTGTTATAATAAACAATGGCTTAACAACATTCAACAAGATCGTTAACCTAAAGGTTACAAAACAACATTTACATGTAAAGACTAACGATGACTTAACGACTCAGTTAAAATGTATATACATGTAGTGTTTTAATATGTATTCATAAACTTTTAAAAGACTTCAAGACACTTATCAAAATACTTCTACTTAACAAAAATGCTTACAATTACATCCTCGTTCAGTTTCATCAACAATTCTTCTCGTATGCACCCGTATTCGTACTCGTATAATACACAGCTTTTAGATGTATGTACTATTGGTATATACACTCCAATGATCAGCTCTTAGCAGCCCATGTGAGTCACCTAACACATGTGGGAACCATCATTTGGAAACTAGCATGAAATATCTCATAAAATTACAAAAATATGAGTAATCATTCATGACTTATTTACATGAAAACAAAATTACATATCCTTTATATCTAATCGATACACCAACGACCAAAAACACCTATAAACACTTTCATTCTTCAATTTTCTTCATATAATTGATCTCTCTCAAGTTCTATCTTCAAGTTCTAAGTGTTCTTCATAAATTCCAAAAGTTCTAGTTTCATAAAATCAAGAATACTTCCAGGATTGCAAGTTTACTTCCAAGTTTTCTAAATCCATTCCAAGTAATCATCCAAGATCAAGAAACCTTTGTTACTTACAGTAGGTTATCTTTTTAATACAAGGTAATAATCATATTCAAACTTTAATTCACTTTCTATAACTATAACAATCTTATTTCGAGTGGAAATCTTACTTGAAATTGTTTTCGTGTCATGATTCTGCTTCAAGAACTTTCAAGCCATCCAAGGATCCTTTGAAGCTAGATCTATTTTTATCATTTCCAGTAGGTTTATCCAAGGAACTTGAGGTAGTAATGATGTTCATAACATCATTCGATTCCTACATATAAAGCTATCTTATTCGAAGGTTTAAACATGTAATCACTAGAACATAGTTTAGTTAATTCTAAACTTGTTCGCAAATAAAAGTTAATCCTTATAACTTGACTTTTAAAATCAACTAAACACATGTTCTATATCTATATGATATGCTAACTTAATGATTTAAAACCTGAAAACACGAAAAACACCGTAAAATCGGATTTACGCCGTCGTAGTAACACCGCGGGCTGTTTTGGGTTAGTTAATTAAAAACTATGATAAACTTTGATTTAAAAGTTGTTATTCTGAGAAAATAATTTTTATTATGAACATGAAACTATATCCAAAAATTATGGTTAAACTCAAAGTGGAAGTATGTTTTCTAAAATGGTCATCTAGACGTCATTCTTTCGACTAAAATGACTACCTTTACAAAAACGACTTGTAACTTATTTTTCCGACTATAAACCTATACTTTTTCTATTTAGATTCATAAAATATAGTTCAATATGAAACCATAGCAATTTGATTCACTCAAAACGGATTTAAAATGAAGAAGTTATGGGTAAAACAAGATTGGATAATTTTTCTCATTTTAGCTACGTGAAAATTGGTAACAAATCTATTCCAACCATAACTTAATCAACTTGTATTGTATATTATGTAATCTTGAGATACCATAGACACGTATACAATGTTTCGACCTATCATGTCGACACATTTATATATATTTCGGAACAACCATAGACACTCTATATGTGAATGTTGGAGTTAGCTATACAGGGTTGAGGTTGATTCCAAAATATATATAGTTTGAGTTGTGATCAATACTGAGATACGTATACACTGGGTCGTGGATTGATTCAAGATAATATTTATCGATTTATTTCTGTACATCTAACTGTGGACAACTAGTTGTAGGTTACTAACGAGGACAGCTGACTTAATAAACTTAAAACATCAAAATATATTAAAAGTGTTGTAAATATATTTTGAACATACTTTGATATATATGTATATATTGTTATAGGTTCGTGAATCAACCAGTGGCCAAGTCTTACTTCCCGACGAAGTAAAAATCTGTGAAAGTGAGTTATAGTCCGACTTTTAAAATCTAATTTTTTTGGGATGAGAATACATGCAGGTTTTATAAATGATTTACAAAATAGACACAAGTACGTGAAACTACATTCTATGGTTGAATTATCGAAATCGAATATGCCCCTTTTTATTTAGTCTGGTAATCTAAGAATTAGGGAACAGACACCCTAATTGACGCGAATCCTAAAGATAGATCTATTGGGCCTAACAAACCCCATCCAAAGTACCGGATGCTTTAGTACTTCAAAATTTATATCATATCCGAAGGGTGTCCCGGAATGATGGGGATATTCTTATATATGCATCTTGTTAATGTCGGTTACCAGGTGTTCACCATATGAATGATTTTTATCTCTATGTATGGGATGTGTATTGAAATATGAAATCTTGTGGTCTATTGTTACGATTTGATATATATAGGTTAAACCTACAACTCACCAACATTTTTGTTGACATTTAAAGCATGTTTATTATCAGGTGAATACTAAGAGCTTCTGCTGTTGCATACTAAAATAAGGACAAGATTTGGAGTCCATGTTTGTATGATATTGTGTAAAAACTACATTCAAGAAACTGATTTCGATGTAACATATTTGTATTGTAAACCATTATGTAATGGTCGTGTGTAAACAGGATATTTTAGATTATCATTATTTGATAATCTACGTAAAGATTTTTAAACCTTTATTTTTGAAATAAAGGTTATGGTTTGTTTTAAAAATGAATGCAGTCTTTGAAAAACGTCTCATATAGAGGTCAAAACCTCGCAACGAAATCAATTAATATGGAACGTTTTCAATCAATAAGAACGGGACATTTCAGGAAGTAACGGAAAAAGCAGGGTTGTTACATGTATTGACTTCAAATTTGTGTTTTGCGGCCATTAATTATCATCAAAACGAAACTACACTCTCATATATTCGCATTCAATATAAAATTTAGAAACAAAAACAAAAATATGGTTTTAAATATAGAGAAATAAAAAAAGCGGCTAAAAATATACGTATAATAAAACCAAGACGTTATAAAAGCAGTAACGTTTTGTACCTGGTGGTGAGATAGTAGCCCCAACATGATTCTCGATGTACCTAAATACAATATTAAATAAAAGCAAGTATCAAAGTGGTATTTAACAGGCAGAACAATTCACATGTGAAGGTATTACTAATCGTAAGATCTAAAAGTGCAAAATTCACCTTTAAAAATAGTAAAATGTCATTTTCGACATCGAAACTGCTTCGATCGGGGGAAAGCATTAAGGTAGTCTTGCTCGTAGCCCATTTTTCTAGTTATCTTGCAAAAATGTGCTTAATCTGCAATTAAAAAATTTTCGGAAAATTCCCTACAAAATTTTGCTGGATTTTGTAGGGAATCTAGTGACTTCGAATATTTGTTTTGCGGCCATTAATTATCATCAAAACGAAACTACACTCTCATATATTCACATTTAATATAAAAAATAGAAACAAAAACAAAAATAAGGTTATGAATCTATAGAAATAAAAAAGCGGCTAAAAGTACTCGAACCATAAAACCAAGACGTTATAAAATCAGCAACGTTTTTTAGCTAGTGGTGAGATAGTAGCCCAACATGATTCTTGATGTATCTAAACACAACGCTAAATAAAAAAAGTATCATAATGGTATTTAAAGAGACGCAACAATTCACATGTGAAGGTATTACTTATCGTAAGATCTAAAAGTGCAAAATTCACCTTTAAATATAGTAAATTGTCAATTTCGGCATCGAAACTGCTTCGAACGGGGGAAAGCCTTATGGTAGTCTTGCTCGTAGTGCCGTTTTCTAGTTATCTTGTGAAAATGTGCCTAATCTGCAATTGAAAATTTTTCAAAAAATTCCCCACAAAATTTTGCCCGATTTTGTGGGGAAAGTAGTGACTTCAAATATGTGTTTTGCGGCCATTAATTATCATCAAAATAAAACTACACTCTCATATATTCGAAGGTAATATTAAATTTAGAAACAAAAATAAAAATATGGTTATGAATCTTGAAAAATAAAAAAACGGCTAAAAATATACTCGAACAATGAAACCAGACGTTATAAATGCAACAATGTTTTGTGGCTAGTGGTGAGATAGTAGCCCCAACTTGATTCTCGATATACTTAAATACAATATTAAATAAAAACAAGTATCATAGTGGTATTTAAACATGCACAACAATTCACATGTGAAGGTATTACTTATCGTAAGATCTAAAAGTGCAAAATTTACCTTTTAAAATAGTAAAATTTCATTTTCGACATCTAAACTGATTTATATGTGGGAAAGCCTTAAGGAAGACTTGCTCGTAGCGCCGTTTTCTAGTTATCTTGCAAAAATGGGCCTAATCTGCAATTCAAAATTTTTCGGAAAATTTCCCACAAAATTTTGCCCAATTTTATGGGGAATATAGTGACTTCAAATTTGTGTTTTGCGGCCATTAATTATCATCAAAATGAAACTACACTCTCACATATTCGTAATCAATATGTAATTTAGAAAATAAACAAAAACATGGTTATGAATCTAGAGAAATAAAAAAGCGTCTAACAATACTCGAACAGTAAAACCAAGACGTTATAAAAGCAACAACGTTTTGTAGCTAGTGGTGAGATAGTAGCCCCAACATGATTCTCGATGTACCTGAATACAATATTAAATAAAAACAAGTATCATAATGGTATTTAAACAGACACAACAAATCACATGTGAAGGTATTACTTATCGTAAGATCTAAAAAGCAAAATTCATCTTTAAAAATAGTAAAATGTCATTTTCGGCATCTAAACTGCTTCGAACGGGGGAAACCCTTAAGGAAGTCTTGCTTGTAGCCCCTTTTTCTAGTTATCTTGAGAAAATGGGTCTAATCTGCAAATTGAAATTTTTCAAAAAATTCCCCACAAATTTTTTTCCGATTTTGTGGGGAATGTAGTGACTTCAAATATGTGTTTTGTGGCCATTATTTATCATCAAAACGAAGCTACACTCTCATATATTCGCATTCAATAAGAAATTTAGAAAAATAAAAAAATAACGTTATAAATCAAGAGAAATAAAAAAGCTGCTAAAAATATACTCGAACAACGAAACCAGGATGTTATAAATGCAACAATGTTTTGTGGCTAGTGGTGAGATAGTAGCCCCAAAATGATTCTCGATGTACTTAAATACAATATTAAATAAAAACAAGTATCATAGTGGTATTCAAAGTGGCACAATAATTCACATGTGAAGGTATTACTTATTTTAAGATCTAAAATTGCAAAATTCACCTTTAAATATAGTAAAATTTCATTTTCGACAATGAAACTGCTTCGAATGGGGGAAAGGCTTAAGGTAGTCTTGCTCGTAGCACCGTTTTCTAGTAATCTTACTAAAATGGGCCTAATCTGCAATTGAAAATTTTTTGGAAAATTCCCCACAAAATTTTGCCCGATTTTGTGGGGAATGTAGTGACTTCAAATATGTGTTTTGCGGCCTTTAATTATCATCAAAACAAAACTACACTCTCATATATTCGCAATTAATATAAAATTTAGAAACAAAAACAAAAATATGCTTATAAATATAGAGAAATAAAAAAGCGTCTAAAAATACTTGAACAATAAAACCAAGACGTTAAAAAGCAGCAACGTTTTGTAGCTAGTGGTGAGATAGTAGCCCCAACATGATTATCAATGTACCTAAATACAATATTAAATAAAAATAAGTATCATAATGGTATTTAAACAAGCACAACAATTCACATTTGAAGGTATTACTAATTGTAAGATCTAAAAGTGAAAAATTCACCTTTAAAAATAGTAAAATATCATTTTCGGCGTCTAAACTGCTTCGAACGGGGGAAATCCATAAGGAAGTTTTGCTCGTAGCCCCTTTTTCAAGTTATCTTGCGAAGATGGGCCTAATCTGCAATTTAAAATTTTTCGAAAAATTCCCCACAAAATTTTGCCCGATTTTGTGGGAATGTAGTGACTTCAAATATGTATTTTAAGGCCATTAATTATTATCAAAATGAAGCTACACTCTCATATATTTGCATTCAATAGAGAATTTAGAAAAATAAAAAAATAAGGTTATGAATCTAGAGCAATAAAAAAGCAGCTAAAAATATACTCGAACAACGAAACCAGGACGTTATAAATGCAACAACGTTGTCTGGCTAGTGGAGATAGTTGCCCCAACATGATTCTCGATGTAACTAAATACAATATTAAATAAAAACAAGTATAATAGTTGTATTTAAACAGGCACAACAATTCACATGTGAAGGTATTACTTATCGTACGATCTAAAAGTGCGAAATTCACCTTTAAAAATAGTAAAAAGTCATTTTAGGCATCTACACTGCTTCGAACGGGGGAAAGCCTTAAGAAAGTCTTGCTCGTAGCGCCGTTTTCTAGTTAACTTGCGCAAATGGGCCTAATATGCAATTGACAATTTTTCGGAAAATTCCCCACAAAATTTTGCCCGATTTTGTGGGGAATGTAGTGATTTCAAATATGTTGCGCGGCCATTAATTATCATTAAAACAAAACTACACTCTCATATATTCTCATTCAATATGAAATTTAGAAACAAAAACAAAAATAAGGTTATGAATCTTGAGAAATAAAAAAGCGGCTAAAAGTACTCGAACAATAAAACCAAGACGTTATAAAAGCAGCAACGTTTTGTAGCTAGTGGTAAGATAGTAGCCCCAACATGATTCTCGATGTACGTAAATATAATATCAAATAAAAACAAGTATCATAGTGGTATTTAAAGAGGCACAACAATTCACATGTGAAAGTATTACTTATCGTAAGATTTAAAAGTGCAAAATTCACCTTTAAATATAGTAAAATGTCATTTTCGGAATCAAAATTGCTTTAAACGCGGGAAAGCCTTAAGGTATCCTTGCTTGTAGCGCCATTTTCTAGTTATCTTGGGAAAATGGGCCTAATCTGCAATTGAGAATTTTTCGAAAAATTGTCCACAAAATTTTGCCCGATTTTGTGGGGAATGTAGTGACTTCAAATATGTGTTTTGCGGTAATTAATTATCATTAAAACGAAGCTACACTCTCATATATTTGTATTCAATATGAAATTTAGAAACAAAAACAAAAATATGGTTATGAATATAGAGAAATAAAAAAGCCGCTAAAAATATACTCGAACAATGAAACTAGACGTTATAAATACAACAACGTTTTGTGACTAGTGGTGAGGGAGTAGCCCCAACATGATTCTCGATATACCTAAATACAATATTAAATAAAAACAAGTATCATAGTGGTATTTAAACAGGCACAACAATTCACATGTGAAGGTATTACTTATCGTAAGATCTAAAAGTGCAAAATTCACCTTTAAAAATAGTAAAATGTCATTTTCAGCATCTAAACTGCTTCAAACGGGGGAAAAACTTAAGGAAGTCTTGCTCGTAGCCCTTTTTTCTAGTCATCTTGCGAAAATGGGCCTAATCTCCAATTTAAAATTTTTCGAAAATTCCCCACAAAATTTTGCCCGATTATGTGGGAAATGTAGTGACTTAAAATATGTGTTTTGCGGCCATTAATTATCATCAAAACGAAGCTACACTCTTATATATTCGCAATCAATAGGAAATTTACAAAAATAAAAAAATAAGGTTATGAATCTAGAGAAATAAAAAAGCGGCTACTAATATACTCGAACAACGAAACTAGACGTTATAAATGCAACAACGTTTTGTTGCAAGTGGTGAGATAGTAGCCCAACATGATTGTCGATATACCAGAATATAATTTTAAATAAAAACTAGTATCATAGTGGTATATAAACAGGCATACTAATTCACATGTGAAGGTATTACTTATCGTAAGATCTAAAAGTACAAAATTCACTTTTAAAAATAGTAAAATTTCATTTTCGGCATCTAAACTGCTTTAAACGGGGGACAGCCTTAAGGAAGTCTTGCTCGTTGCACCGTTTTCTAGTTATCTTGCGAAAATGGGCTGAATCTACAATTGAAAATCTTTCGGAAAATTCCCCACAAAATTTTGCCCTATTTGTTGGGGAATGTAGTGATTTCAAATATGTGTTTTGCGACCATTAATTATCATCAAAATGAAATTACACTCTCATATATTCTCATTCAATATGAAATTTAAAAACAAAAACAAAAATAAGGTTATGAATCTAAAGAAATAAAAAAAGCGGCTAAAAATACTCGAAAAATAAAACCAAGACGTTATAAAAGAAGCAACATTTTGTAGCTAGTGGTGAGATAATAGCCCCAACATGATTCTCGATGTACCTAAATATAATATTAAATAAAAACAAGTATCATATTTGTAGTTAAACAGGCACAACAATTCACATGTGAAGGTATTACTTATCGTAAGATCTAAAAGTGCAAAATTCACCTTTAAAAATAGTAAAATATCATTTTCGGCATCTAAACTGCTTCAAACGGGGGAAAGCCTTAAGGATGTCTTGCTCGTAGTGCCGTTTTATAGTTATCATGCGAAAATTGGCCTAATCTTTAATTAAAAATTTTTCGAAAAATTTCCCACAAAATTTTGCCCGATTTTGTGGTGAATGTAGTGACTTCAAATATGTGTTTTGCGGCCATTAATTATCATCAAAATGAAACTACACTCTCATATATTCGCATTTAATATGAAATTTATAAATAAAAAGAAAAATATGGTTATGAATCTAGAGAAATAAAAAAGTTGTTAAAAATATACTCGAACAATGAAACCAGACGTTATAAATGCAACAACGTTTTGTGGCTAGTAGTGAGATAGTAGCCCCAACATGATTCTTGATATACCTAAATACAATATAAAATAAAAACAAGTATCATAGTGGTATTTAAACTGGCACAACAATTCACATGTGAAGGTATTACTTATTGTAAGATCTAAAAGTGCAAAATTCATCTTTAAAAATAGTAAAATGTCATTCTCGACATCTAAACTGCTTCGAACGGGGGAAATCCTTAAGGAAGTCTTGCTCGTAACCCCTTTTCTAATTATCTTGCGAATAGGCCTAATCTGCAATTTAAAATTTTTCTGAAAATTCCCCACAAAAAATTGCCTTATTTTGTGGGGAATGTAGTGACTCCAAATTTGTGTTTTGCGGCCATTAATTATCATCAAAATAATACTACACTCTCATATATTCGCATTCAATATCAAATTTGGAAACAAAAACAAAAATACGGCTATGAATCTAGAAAAATAAAAAAGCGGCTAAAAATACTCGAACAATAAAACCAAAACGTTATAAAAGCAACAACGTTTTGTGGGTAGTGGTGAGATAGTAACCACAACCTGATTCTCAATGAACCTAAATACAATATTAAATAAAACAAGTATTATAATGGTATTTAAACAGGCACAACAATTCACACGTGAAGGTAAAACTTATCGTAAGATCTAAAAGTGCAAAATTTAACTTTAAAAATAGTAAAATGTCATTTTCGGCATCTAAACTTCTTTGAACGGGGGAAAGTCTTAAGGAAGTCTTGCTCGTAGCCCCTTTTTCTAGTCATCTTGCGATAATGAGCCTAATCTGCAATTTAAAATTTTTTGTAAAATTCCCCACAAAATTTTGCCCGCTTTTGTGGGGAACGTAGTGACTTCAAATTTGTGTTTTGTGCCCATTAATTATCATTAAAATGAAACTACACTCTCATATATTCGCATTCAATATTAAATTTAAAAACAAAAACAAAAGCAAAAATACGATTATGAATCTAGAAAAATAAAAAAGCGGCTAATAATACTCGAACAATAACACCAAGCCGTTTTAAAAGCAGCAACGTTTTATAGCTAGTGGTGAGATAGTAGCCCCAACATGATTCTCGATGTACCTGAATACAATATTAAATAAAAACAAGTATCATAATGGTATTTAAACAGGCACAACAAATCACATGTGAAGGTATTACTTATCGTAAGATCTAAAAGTACAAAATTCACCTTTAAAAATAGTAAAATGTCATTTTCGGCATCTAAACTGCTTCGAACGGGGAAAAGCCTTAAGGAAGTCTTGCTCGTAGCCCTTTTTTCTAGCTTTCTTGCGAAAATAAGCCTAATCTGCAATTTAAAATATTTCAGAAAATTTTTCACAAAATTTTGCCTGATTTTGTGGGGAATGTAGTGACTTCAAATTTGTGTTTTGCGGCCATTAATTAACATCAAAACGAAACTACACACTCATATATTTGCATTCAATAAAAAATTTAGAAACTAAATCAAAAATATAGTTATGAATATAGAGAAATAAAAAAGCGGCTAAAATATACTCGAACAATGAAACCAGACGTTATAAATGCAACAACGTTTTGTGGCTAGTGGTGAAATAGTAGCCCCAACATGATTCTCGATGAACCTAAATACAATTTTAAATAAAAACAAATATCATAGTGGTATTTAAACACACATAACAATTTACATGTGAATGTATTACTTATCGTAAGATCTAAAAGTGCAAAATTCACCTTTAAAATAGTAAAATGTCATTTTCGGCATCTAAACTTCTTCGATTGGGGGAAATCTTTAAGGAAGTCTTGCTCATAGCGCCGTTTTCTAGTTATATTGAGAAAATATGCATAATCTGCAATTTAAAAGTTTTCGGAAAATTCCCCACAAAATTTTGCCCAATTTTTTGGGGAATGTAGTGACTTCAAATTGGTGTTTTGCGGCCATTAATTATCATTAAACCGAAACTACACTTTCATATATTCGCATTCAATATAAAATTTAGAAACAAAAACAAAAATATGGTTTTGAACCTAGAGAAATAAAAAAGCGGATAAAAACTGAAAGGACCCGTTCATATACATTATAAACGATTCACAATAGTTGATTACATCGCGAGGTATTTTGACCTCTATATGATACATTTTACAAACATTGCATTCATTTTTAAAAGGCAAACTTTCTTTACAACGAAAGTTGACGGCATGCACACCATTTCATAATACATCCAACTATAATTGACATAATAATAATCTTGATGAACTCAATGACTCGAATGCAACGTCTTTCAAAATATGCCATGAATGACTCCAAGTAATATCCTTAAAATGAGCTAATGCACAGCGGAAGATTTCTTTAATACCTGAGAATAAACATGCTTTAAAGTGTCAACCAAAAGGTTAGTGAGTTCATTAGTTTATCATAATCAATCATTTCCGTAATAGTAATAGACCACAAGATTTCAGTTTCCATAAATATCCGTACACTCGCAAGTGTATAAAAGTATTCTATAAGTTGTAGGCACCCGGTAACAAGCCTTAACATTCATGTTTTACCCTCTGAAGTACACCAGAGCAGGTGTGTTTAAAATAACCTCGAAGTACTAAAGCATCCCATAGTCAGGATGGGGTTTGTCAGGCCCAATAGATCTATCTTTAGAATTCGCGCCTACCGTACATAGACAAGTAGTTTAATGTTACCAAACTAAGGGTATATTTCTGGTTTAAACCCACATAGAATTAGTTTTAGTACTTGTGCCTATTTCGTAAAACATTTATAAAACAGCGCATGTATTCTCAGCCCAAAAATATATATAAAAAGGGAGTAATGAAACTCACCATACTGTATTTTGTAGTAAAAATACATATAACGTCATTTAACAAGTGCAAGGTTGGCCTCGGATTCACGAACCTATATTAATTATATATATTTATATGTTGGTCAATATTTGTCTAACAATTTTTGGTCAAGTCATAGTGTACCACAATCCTAATGCTCGAGACTAATATGCAAAAGTCAACAAAAGTCAACTTGACCCAAAATGACTTCTAAAATTTATACGTGTTTATTATATAACTTAACTATAGTCGTTTTATATGTTTAAATATATTTATTAGATTTTATAATAATAAAAGTCATTTATTAATAAAAATTTATATTAACGTTTATATATGATAAAATATACTTTTATATATCTTAAGTAGTAAAATTTATAAAGTTCACTTAATATCTTAAAACTATAGTGGTAAGTATTATTAATGTAATTATATTACGCGTGGTGAAAAATATCTTTGTATCCCCTATTTATTTGATAAAATAATATTGATCATAATAATAATAAGTAAAAGTTGTATTATTTTGTAATAATAATTATTATTATTCTATAAAAAAAATAACAATATTTATATTTACTAAAAATGTTATTATGATAAAATGATAATATTAACATAATAGTAATAATGATATTTTATAATAACAATGATATTTCTATTAAAATAATAACGACGATAGTAATAATAATCATTTTAACAATAATACTAAAATTCAGTTGACTATAACTTCAAATTCGTTTATCGAAACCATCCGATATCTAAATGAAAAGTTCTTAATTTTTCGCTAGCTTTCCAATGACATGCATATCATATACCCTATCTCAGTAGCATATGTATCTAATTCAGGATTCAACAAACCTATCTAAGGACAATATCGAATGTACAAGCATGCATAATCCTATATACTCGAGCACTAGTCAGGGATACACTATTGATATATAAAAGTTAAGTTATGAGTGCTCACGTATCAATATTGAGATTCAATATTGCAGGAAAGTACGTAGACGCAGCGGAGATGATAAACACTAGATTGACCTCACGAGCATACCCATGAACCATACCCATCACCTCCATAGCTATAACCCATAATTTCCTTAGCTTCGACTCATTTAAAAAAACTATTTTGAAATCACTCGGACATCACTCCGTCGTAATATTTTATGTATACTAATAATATCTTGAAATAATATAGAGCAAATATATATATATATATATATATATATATATATATATATATATATATATATATATATATATATATATATATATATATATATATATATATATATATATATATATATATATATATATATGTAAATCGATTGATAGAGTTTAGAGAAATATATTTTCAAGTTTCTATGAAATAATGAAACCTATTGAATTCTATTTATAATAGATTTATGAATTATTAAAGTGAATTATTAAAGTATGAATTATTAAAGTTAAAGTTAAAGTAAAGTAAAAGTAAAGTAAAGGTAAAGTTAAAGTATAGTAAAAGTATAAAAACTATGTATGTATAATACGCGTATAAATATATATAATATTAATTTAAATCGTTATATATATTTAATGAAATAAAATATAAATATCGTTATATTTATTATACTGGTTAAGTAATGAGTTGTCAAAAGTGATTCTAGATATTTATAAAAGTTATATACGTTTTAATAATAAAGTTCCTTTTAAACTGAAAACGTTTTTGTACGTTTGAAAATAGATTAATAGAATATTATGGAAACCAATTCTCCACTAGCTTTTGTCTAACTTTCGTAAATGACACTTTTTATTTTTATTTATGAATAGCTTTACAAATTATTCCGAATATCGTTAAGAGGAATAGATTTCTCAAATCATAGTGGACCTCTCAACAGAGACTTGTAATCATAATTCAATGTTTCTGATAATTCAATCATTTAATATATTTTTTTTAAATTTCGTCGATAATCATATTGAAACAAATACGTCCATATAAAGCATTATGCTTTTAAATACTTTGTTGACATTTTCAATTTATAACATATACACATATACATATATATGTTCATTTAATGGTTCGTGAATCATTGGAATTTGGTCGAGGTTTAAATGAATGTATAAACATAGTTTAAAATCCTTGAGATTTAACTTAACAAGCATTGCTTATCATGTCAGAATAATATAAAGATAAAGTTTAAATTTAGTCGCAAATTTCCGTGTCGTCACAGTACCTACCCGTTAAAGAAATTTCGTCCCCGAAATTTGATAGAGGTCGTTATGGCTAACAATGAGAATGTTATTATGACGATTATGATGTTTTATCATGTCTAAGAAGTATGGATAAAATAATTCTATTACTCAAAGCGTATGAGGGAAGTTATCGTAAATGAAGGAAATAAGATTATAGTGATTCGTCATATCTTTTGACGTCATCACAATTGATCTCCGAATTTAAAGAAAATCTTTGTAATCTATGTTGGATTTGATGCTTCGGTGATTAAGGAGATTATGATTCTCTTCAAATTAATACGATAATCCATCTTGATTTCTCTGTCGAGTATTTCACTATAAATTCACCTCCTTCGTTTCCTTACAACTCACACCTTCTATTCTTTCTCCCTCAACTCATATTTTAAAGTATTTGTCAATATGCTTCATCCAGTACTGATTCTCGATATACTCCTCACTTTCATATCTGTCGTTCTTCTTTTTCATCTGCCTCCGGAAGAATCTATTTACTTCTACTATACTCTCAGTTTTATAGTGTTTTTAGTTCTTTCGTGTCTTTATATTGCTATATGCATCGATATATACGGTTTATAATTTTGGGTGGTTGTTGGGTTTTATATCTTCCCTTATATTTCAAAGCCCCTGCTTTTGTCTTCTATAATCATTGACATCCACAGTTAATGCTCCCTTCTATTTGCTGCGATTTATACTCCAATTTCTATTTTGGAGTTTTGTCCTTTCGTTTCTTCTTCTTGCGATTAAGCAACGTTTGTAATGGTCCAGTATTCGCAGATATGAATTTCAGAATGAACATAGTTAATGTTCTAAGAAGGAAATGGTAATGGTACGATCTTGATATGTTAATTTACCAGAATACCCTGAAAAGACCGAATCATCAAGAAAATATATTCTTGATATTTTTAGAGATTAAATAGAATACAAGAGTCGTGTAACATGGAATATGATGACGGCATGGTCTGTGACTCGTCATGTCCCATTAGAAACTCAGCATGACTTACTGTAATATAATCACGTTGATCAAGTGTCATTATATTATACTAACTCATGCTTCAGTTCCCAACACTACTTCAAAACATTCATAATTTAAACTCGAAAGTTTATAGAATATAGAAACTAATAGTTTCTTATATGATGTAACACTGATAGCGCAAAGAGATAAATGACTTCAGATAAGATTAGTTGTGAAAATATCTTCAGAAATATCGCGGATATTTATAATGAAAGATATGATAATATCTTAGAATTTCTAATATTGATGGATGATGATGAAGATTTGTCTGTAAAGGTTTAGAATAAAGAGTAAGGTATTCGTTAATGACTTTAGCAGGTACTGAATCATTTGGATTCTTTGAAGGCAGATTTAGTCTTTGTGATTTGTCCACAACCTCCTTCATAGTCTGTTCAATCCTTTTTCCAGTTCCAAACCTTCTCTTTTTCTCAGCTTTACCACCTTACTATTCTTTGTCATCAAACTTTTTACTGTTAAGATCGTTTACAGTTTTTGATGCTTCGTCAGCATTTCAAGAACTAGTTTGCAGTTCAAAATATTTTTCAGAACTTCACATTCAAAGTATGTAAGTCCAGGAGATAGACGTTTTACGTACACATATAACTATTGGCGTAGACATGCTGCGAGATTTCAAAATACTGGTTACTGTTTTTCGATGATTCGTATGACAATTCTCGTTACAAGATGCGAATGAGTAAATGATGTGATTTCAATAAATATAATGATTTTTCAAAAAGTCAAAGATAATTGAAGTTGTTGGTAAGTTTATTGCTAAGGTGGTGAGATATGAAAGGTCCCCAGTAACGATGACGAAAGGGCAACGTATCTATCGAGGTTATAATAAGACTAGTCCGACTGAAAATCCGAAGTTGTCTTGCTGGATCTGTGACAAAACTGTCTACTTTAAAAAGGAATTGAAAAGTAATTTTAGCTAATAAATGCCAAAGGGTCTGACACGGATACGTGTTAAACTATAACTTTGGCTTCGAGAGCTTTTTAGGTACATAAATGTGGGTAATATGTGGTTGGATCATCATCTCGATTGTTCCTTAGTTGAAGTGTCTTCAGGAATTTTGAAGGGTTTGAGCACATATTGTAATCGTTAATACATATGATGTTCTAACACAGTTTTGAAGTCAAAGTATAGCTTTAAAAGATATAGGAATCTAAGAGTGATGTCTTCTGTTAAATCATGACTTGGATTTTGATTTGTCAAAATCAGAATGCGTAATCAAATTTGGGTAAGAATGGTTGTTTTGATTTCTATACAAGAATGTATATTGTTGTGAGATTTTGGGAGTATAGTTGATGATTTGCTTAATCAGATTCGAAAAATGTAATATATTAATTGTGAATTTATATATCTCTCGGGTATTACCTACCCGTTCAAAAAAATTTCACAATTAATATTTTGTACAACATAATATTATTACAGTCTTTATGAAAATATATATGTGCATATTTTCTTCAGATGTAACATAGATTTAATGAGTTAATATTAAAATTAAACTCATTTGATTTACGGGTGAAACTAGAACTGAATAATCCCTAAAGACTTTAAAAATACATAACTTTTACGGAGTATTTATTCCATAAAATTGAAATTATGAATTAATACTTCGTTATTTGTTGGTGTTTGTAACCCTTGCACCATATTCTCTAAAGCCACTACTCGAGCGCGAAGTTCGTTGACTTCTTCTATTACACCGGGGTGATTGTCGGTTCGGACGAGCGGATAAATAAAATCTAGAATTTGGTGTAGTATGTAATCGTGACGAGATACTCTGAAAATGAGAGAGAAAATGGTGTTTCGGACCGGTTCGCCGGTAAGTGCTTAAGGTTCATCGCCAAGAGGGCAATGTGGTGGATGGAAGGGATCACCTTCTTCTTGTCTCCAATTATTGAGGAGGCTATGAACCTATCCCCAATTCATTCATAATAGATGATGGCTAATTGGTTGATCCATTCCGGTCACACTGCTTTCTGAGCTTGAGTGGGATTCCATATCGGAATTCGAGGGACTTGAACTAATGACGAATTCCATTTCGTTCGATTGAATAAAGAATTTTTCGATATGAAATGATTTTTCGGCTATCGGGTGGTATTCTAATTACATAGAATATCTATATATATAGCGCAAAAGATTTCGTAGATTACGGAGGAAATTACGGAATATGTCAGGCAAAGTTTACAGTAACAGATACGCTAAGATATGGATTAGCAGATACGCTAAGATATGAATTTTGTCTATACACTATTCATGTAATCAATGCAGTAAGACGTGTCTAGACTAAGAATGATAAGCAGGCAATTTTCGACAAAAATGATAAGCAAAACTTTTGACATGCAGACACGGTCGAAGTCCAGGCTCATTAATGCATCCTAACGACTATCAGTTAGACACACTAATGCAAACCTGGTTCGCTAAGACCACCGCTCTGATACCAACTGAAAGGACCCGTTCATATGCATTATAAACGATTCACAATAGTTGATTACATTGCGAGATATTTTGACCTCTATATGATACATTTTACAAACATTGCATTCATTTTTAAAAGACAAACTTTCTTTACAACGAAAGTTGACGGCATGCACACCATTTCATAATACATCCAACTATAATTGACATAATAATAATCTTGATGAACTCAATGACTCGAATGCAACGTCTTTCAAAATATGCCTTGAATGACTCCAAGTAATATCCTTAAAATGAGCTAATGCACAGCGGAAGATTTCTTTAATACCTGAGAATAAACATGCTTTAAAGTGTCAACCAAAAGGTTGGTGAGTTCATTAGTTTATCATAATCAATCATTTCCGTAATAGTAATAGACCACAAGATTTCAGTTTCCATAAATATCCGTACACTCGCAAGTGTATAAAAGTATTCTATAAGTTGTAGGCACCCGGTAACAAGCCTTAACATTCATGTTTTACCCTCTGAAGTACACCAGAGCAGGTGTGTTTAAAATAACCTCGAAGTACTAAAGCATCCCATAGTCAGGATGGGGTTTGTCAGGCCCAATAGATCTATCTTTAGAATTTGCGCCTACCGTACATAGACAAGTAGTTTAATGTTACCAAGCTAAGGGTATATTTCTGGTTTAAACCCACATAGAATTAGTTTTAGTACTTGTGCCTATTTCGTAAAACATTTATAAAACAGCGCATGTATTCTTAGCCCAAAAATATATATAAAAAGGGAGTAATGAAACTCACCATACTGTATTTCGTAGTAAAAATACATATAACATCATTTAACAAGTGCAAGGTTGGCCTCAGATTCACGAACCTATATTAATTATATATATTTATATGTTGGTCAATATTTGTCTAACAATTTTTGGTCAAGTCATAGTGTACCACAATCCTAATGCTCGAGACTAATATGCAAAAGTCAACAAAAGTCAACTTGACCCAAAATGACTTCTAAAATTTATACGTGTTTATTATATAACTTAACTATAGTCGTTTTATATGTTTAAATATATTTATTAGATTTTATAATAATAAAAGTCATTTATTAATAAAAATTTATATTAACGTTTATATATGATAAAATATACTTTTATATATCTTAAGTAGTAAAATTTATAAAGTTCACTTAATATCTTAAAACTATATTGGTAAGTATTATTAATGTAATTATATTACGCGTGGTGAAAAATATCTTTGTATCCCCTATTTATTTGATAAAATAATATTGATCATAATAATAATAAGTAAAAGTTGTATTATTTTGTAATAATAATTATTATTATTCTATAAAAAAAATAACAATATTTATATTTACTAAAAATGTTATTATGATAATTGATAATACTAACATAATAGTAATAATGATATTTTATAATAACAATGATATTTCTATTAAAATAATAACGACGATAGTAATAATAATCATTTTAACAATAATACTAAAATTCAGTTGACTATAACTTCAAATCCGTTTATCGAAACCATTCGATATCTAAATGAAAAGTTCTTAATTTTTCGCTAGCTTTCCAATGTCATGCATATCATATACCCTATCTCAGTAGCATATGTATCTAATTCAGGATTCAACAAACCTATCTAAGGACAATATCGAATGTACAAGCATGCATAATCCTATATACTCGAGCACTAGTCAGGGATACACTATTGATATATAAAAGTTAAGTTATGAGTGCTCACGTATCAATATTGAGATTCAATATTGCAGGAAAATACGTAGACGCAACGGAGATGATAAACACTAGATTGACCTCACGAGCATACCCATGAACCATACCCATGAACCATACCCATCACCTCCATAGCTATAACCCATAATTTCCTTAGCTTCGACTCATTTAAAAAAACTATTTTGAAATCACTCGGACATCACTCCGTCGTAATATTTTATGTATACTAATAATATCTTGAAATAATATAGAGCAAATATATATATATATATATATATATATATATATATATATATATATATAAATCGATTGAGAGAGTTTAGAGAAATATATTTTCAAGTTTCTATGAAATAATGAAACCTATTGAATTCTATTTATAATAGATTTATGAATTATTAAAGTGAATTATTAAAGTATGAATTATTAAAGTTAAAGTAAAGTAAAAGTAAAGTAAAGGTAAAGTTAAAGTATAGTAAAAGTATAAAAACTATGTATGTATAATACGCGTATAAATATATATAATATTAATTTAAATCGTTATATATATTTAATGAAATAAAATATAAATTTCGTTATATTTATTATACTGGTTAAGTAATGAGTTGTCAAAAGTGATTCTAGATATTTATAAAAGTTATATACGTTTTAATAATAAAGTTCCTTTTAAACTAAAAACGTTTTTGTACGTTTGAAAATAGATTAATAGAATATTATGGAAACCAATTCTCCACTAGCTTTTGTCTAACTTTCGTAAATGACAATTTTTATTTCTATTTATAAATAGCTTTACAAATTATTCCGAATATCGTTAAGAAGAATAGATTTCTCAAATCATAGTGGACCTCTCAACAGAGACTTGTAATCATAATTCAATGTTTCTGATAATTCAATCATTTAATATTTTTTTTTTAATTTCGTCGATAATCATATTGAAACAAATACGTCCATATAAAGCATTATGCTTTTAAATACTTTGTTGACATTTTCAATTTATAACATATACACATATACATATATATGTTCATTTAATGGTTCGTGAATCATTGGAATTTGGTCGAGGTTTAAATGAATGTATAAACATAGTTTAAAATCCTTGAGATTTAACTTAACAAGCATTGCTTATCGTGTCAGAATAATATAAAGATAAAGTTTAAATTTAGTCGCAAATTTCCGTGTCGTCACAGTACCTACCCGTTAAAGAAATTTCGTCCCCGAAATTTGATAGAGGTCGTTATGGCTAACAATGAGAATGTTATTATGACGATTATGAAGTTTTATCATGTCTAAGAAGTATGGATAAAATAATTCTATTACTCAAAGCGTATGAGGGAAGTTATCGTAAATGAAGGAAATAAGATTATAGTGATTCGTCATATCTTTTGACGTCATCACAATTGATCTCCGAATTTAAAGAAAATCTTTGTAATCTATGTTGGATTTGATGCTTCGGTGATTAAGGAGATTATGATTCTCTTCGAATTAATACGATAATCCATCTTGATTTCTCTGTCGGGTATTTCACTATAAATCCACCTCCTTCGTTTCCTTACAACTCACACCTTCTATTCTTTCTCCCTCAACTCATATTTTAAAGTATTTGTCAATATGCTTCATCCAGTACTGATTCTCGATATACTCCTCACTTTCATATCTGTCGTTCTTCTTTTTCATCTGCCTCCGGAAGAATCTATTTACTTCTACTATACTCTCGGTTTTATAGTGTTTTTAGTTCTTTCGTGTCTTTATATTGCTATATGCATCGATATATATGGTTTATAATTTTGGGTGGTTGTTGGGTTTTATATCTTCCCTTATATTTCAAAGCCCCTGCTTTTGTCTTCTATAATCATTGACATCCACAGTTAATGCTCCCTTCTATTTGCTGCGATTTATACTCCAATTTCTATTTTGGAGTTTTGTCCTTTCGTTTCTTCTTCTTGCGATTAAGCAACGTTTGTAATGGTCCAGTATTCGCAGATATGAATTTCAGAATGAACATAGTTAATGTTCTAGGAAGGAAATGGTAATGGTACGATCTTGATTTGTTAATTTACCAGAATACCCTGAAAAGACCGAATCATCAAGAAAATATATTCTTGATATTTTTAGAGATTAAATAGAATACAAGAGTCGTGTAACATGGAATATGATGACGGCATGGTCTGTGACTCGTCATGTCCCATTAGAAACTCAGCATGACTTACTGTAATATAATCACGTTGATCAAGTGTCATTATATTATACTAACTCATGCTTCAGTTCCCAACACTACTTCAAAACATTCATAATTTAAACTCGAAAGTTTATAGAATATAGAAACTAATAGTTTCTTATATGATGTAACACTGATAGCGCAAAGAGATAAATGACTTCAGATAAGATTAGTTGTGAAAATATCTTCAGAAATATCGCGGATATTTATAATGAAAGATATGATAATATCTTAGAATTTCTAATATTGATGGATGATGATGAAGATTTGTCTGTAAAGGTTTAGAATAAAGAGTAAGGTATTCGTTAATGACTTTAGCAGGCACTGAATCATTTGGATTCTTTGAAGGCAGATTTAGTCTTTGTGATTTGTCCACAGCCTCCTTCATAGTCTGTTCAATCCGTTTTCCAGTTCCAAACCTTCTCTTTTTCTCAGCTTTACCACCTTACTATTCTTTGTCATCAAACTTTTTACTGTTAAGATCGTTTACAATTTTTGATGCTTCGTCAGCATTTCAAGAACTAGTTTGCAGTTCAAAATATTTTTCAGAACTTCACATTCAAAGTATGTAAGTCCAGGAGATAGACGTTTTACGTACACATATAACTGTTGGCATAGACATGCTGCGAGATTTCAAAATACTGGTTACTGTTTTTCGATGATTCGTATGACAATTCTCGTTACAAGATGCGAATGAGTAAATGATGTGATTTCAATAAATATAATGATTTTTCAAAAAGTCAAAGATAATTGAAGTTGTTGGTAAGTTTATTGCTAAGGTGGCGAGATATGAAAGGTCCCCAGTAACGATGATGAAAGGGCAACGTATCTATCGAGGTTATAATAAGACTAGTCCGACTGAAAAGTCAAAGTTGTCTTGCTGGATCTGTGACAAAACTGTCTACTTTGAAAAGGAATTGAAAAGTCATTTTAGCTAATAAATGCCAAAGGGTCTGACACGGATACGTGTTAAACTATAACTTTGGCTTCGAGAGCTTTTTAGGTACATAAATGTGGGTAATATGTGGTTAGATCATCATCTCGATTGTTCCTTAGTTGAAGTGTCTTCAGGAATTTTGAAGGGTTTGAGCACATATTGTAATCGTTAATACATATGATGTTCTAACACAGTTTTGAAGTCAAAGTATAGCTTTAAAAGATATAGGAATCTAAGAGTGATGTCTTCTGTTAAATCATGACTTGGATTTTGATTTGTCAAAATCAGAATGCGTAATCAAATTTGGGTAAGAATGGTTGTTTTGATTTCTATGCAAGAATGTATATTGTTGTGAGATTTTGGGAGTATAGTTGATGATTTGCTTAATCAGATTCGAAAAATGTAATATATTAATTGTGAATTTATATATCTCTCGGGTATTACCTACCCGTTAAAAAAAATTTCACAATTAATATTTTGTACAACAGAATATTATTACAGTCTTTATGAAAATATATATGTGCATATTTTCTTCAGATGTAACATAGATTTAATGAGTTAATATTAAATTAAACTCATTTGATTTACGGGTGAAACTAGAACTGAATAATCCCTAAAGACTTTAGAAATACATAACTTTTACGGAGTATTTATTCAATAAAATTGAAATTAAGAATTAATACTTCGTTATTTGTTGGTGTTTGTAACCCTTGCACCATATTCTCTAAAGCCACTACTCGAGCGCGAAGCTCGTTGACTTCTTCTATTACATCGGGGTGATTGTCGGTTCGGACGAGCGGATAAATAAAATCTAGAATTTAGTGTAGTATGTAATCGTGACGAGATACTCTGAAAATGAGAGAGAAAATGGTGTTTCGGACCGGTTCGCCGGTAAGTGCTTCAGGTTCATCGCCAAGAGGGCAATGTGGTGGATGGAAGGGATCACCTTCTTCTTGTCTCCAATTATTGAGGAGGCTATGAACCTATCCCCAATTCATTCATAATAGATGATGGCTAATTGGTTGATCCATTCCGGTCACACTGCTTTCGGAGCTTGAGTGGGATTCCATATCGGAATTCGAGGGACTTGAACTAATGACGAATTCCATTTCCTTCGATTGAATAAAGAATTTTTCGATATGAAATGATTTTTCGGCTATCGGGTGGTATTCTAATTACATAGAATATCTATATATATAGCGTAAAAGATTTCGTAGATTACGGAGGAAATTACGGAATATGTCAGGCAAAGTTTACAGTAACAGATACGCTAAGATATGGATTAGCAGATACGCTAAGATATGAATTTTGTCTATACACTATTCATGTAATCAATGCAGTAAGACGTGTCTAGACTAAGAATGATAAGCAGGCAATTTCCGACAAAAATGATAAGCAAAATTTTTGACATGCAGACTCGGTCGAAGTCCAGGCTCATTAATGCATCCTAACGACTATCAGTTAGACACACTAATGCAGACCTGGTTCGCTAAGGCCACCGCTCTGATACCAACTGAAAGGACCCGTTCATATACATTATAAACGATTCACAATAGTTGATTACATCGCGAGGTATTTTGACCTCTATATGATACATTTTACAAACATTGCATTTGTTTTTAAAAGACAAACTTTCTTTACAACGAAAGTTGACGGCATGCACACCATTTCATAATACATCCAACTATAATTGACATAATAATAATCTTGATGAACTCAATGACTCGAATGTAACGTCTTTCAAAATATGCCATGAATGACTCCAAGTAATATCCTTAAAATGAGCTAATGCACAGCGGAAGATTTCTTTAATACCTGAGAATAAACATGCTTTAAAGTGTCAACCAAAAGTTTGGTGAGTTCATTAGTTTATCATAATCAATCATTTTCGTAATAGTAATAGACCACAAGATTTCAGTTTCCATAAATATCCGTACACTCGCAAGTGTATAAAAGTATTCTATAAGTTGTAGGCACCCGGTAACAAGCCTTAACATTCATGTTTTACCCTCTGAAGTACACCAGAGCAGGTGTGTTTAAAATAACCTCGAAGTACTAAAGCATCCCATAGTCAGGATGGGGTTTGTCAGGCCCAATAGATCTATCTTTAGAATACGCGCCTACCGTACATAGACAAGTAGTTTAATGTTACCAAGCTAAGGGTATATTTCTGGTTTAAACCCACATAGAATTAGTTTTAGTACTTGTGCCTATTTCGTAAAACATTTATAAAATAGCGCATGTATTCTCAGCCCAAAAATATATATAAAAAGGGAGTAATGAAACTCACCATACTGTATTTCGTAGTAAAAATACATATAACGTCATTTAACAAGTGCAAGGTTGGCCTCGGATTCACGAACCTATATTAATTATATATATTTATATGTTGGTCAATATTTGTCTAACAATTTTTGGTCAAGTCATAGTGTACCACAATCCTAATGCTCGACACTAATATGCAAAAGTCAACAAAAGTCAACTTGACCCAAAATGACTTCTAAAATTTATACGTGTTTATTATATAACTTAACTATAGTCATTTTATATGTTTAAATATATTTATTAGATTTTATAATAATAAAAGTCATTTATTAATAAAAATTTATATTAACGTTTATATATGATAAAATATACTTTTATATATCTTAAGTAGTAAAATTTATAAAGTTCACTTAATATCTTAAAACTATAGTGGTAAGTATTATTAATGTAATTATATTACGCGTGGTGAAAAATATCTTTGTATCCCCTATTTATTTGATAAAATAATATTGATCATAATAATAATTAGTAAAAGTTGTATTATTTTGTAATAATAATTATTATTATTCTATAAAAAAATAACAATATTTATATTTACTAAAAATGTTATTATGATAATTGATAATACTAACATAATAGTAATAATGATATTTTATAATAACAATGATATTTCTATTAAAATAATAACGACGATAGTAATAATAATCATTTTAACAATAATACTAAAATTCAGTTGACTATAACTTCAAATCCGTTTATCGAAACCATTCGATATCTAAATAAAAAGTTCTTAATTTTTCGCTAGCTTTCCAATGACATGCATATCATATACCCTATCTCAGTAGCATATGTATCTAATTCAGGATTCAACAAACCTATCTAAGGACAATATCGAATGTACAAGCATGCATAATCCTATATACTCGAGCACTAGTCAGGGATACACTATTGATATATAAAAGTTAAGTTATGAGTGCTCACGTATCAATATTGAGATTCAATATTGCAGGAAAGTACGTAGACGCAACGGAGATGATAAACACTAGATTGACCTCACGAGCATACCCATGAACCATACCCATCACCTCAATAGCTATAACCCATAATTTCCTTAGCTTCGACTCATTTAAAAAAACTATTTTGAAATCACTCGGACATCACTCCGTCGTAATATTTTATGTATACTAATAATATCTTGAAATAATATAGAGCAAATATATATATATATATATATATATATATATATATATATATATATATATATATATATATATATATATATATATATATATATATATATATATATATATATATATATATATATGTAAATCGATTGAGAGAGTTTAGAGAAATATATTTTCAAGTTTCTATGAAATAATGAAACCTATTGAATTCTATTTATAATAGATTTATAAATTATTAAAGTGAATTATTAAAGTATGAATTATTAAAGTTAAAGTAAAGTAAAAGTAAAGTAAAGGTAAAGTTAAAGTATAGTAAAAGTATAAAAACTATGTATGTATAATACGCGTATAAATATATATAATATTAATTTAAATCGTTATATATATTTAAAGAAATAAAATATAAATATCGTTATATTTATTATACTGGTTAAGTAATGAGTTGTCAAAAGTGATTCTAGATATTTATAAAAGTTATATGCGTTTTAATAATAAAGTTCCTTTTAAACTGAAAACGTTTTTGTACGTTTGAAAATAGATCAATAGAATATTATGGAAACCAATTCTCCACTAGCTTTTGTCTAACTTTCGTAAATGACACTTTTTATTTTTATTTATAAATAGCTTTACAAATTATTCCGAATATCGTTAAGAGGAATAGATTTCTCAAATCATAGTGGACCTCTCAACAGAGACTTGTAATCATAATTCAATGTTTCTGATAATTCAATCATTTAATATATATTTTTTAATTTCGTCGATAATCATATTGAAACAAATACGTCCATATAAAGCATTATGCTTTTAAATACTTTGTTGACATTTTCAATTTATAACATATACACATATACATATATATGTTCATTTAATGGTTCGTGAATCATTGGAATTTGGTCGAGGTTTAAATGAATGTATAAACATAGTTTAAAATCCTTGAGATTTAACTTAACAAGCATTGCTTATCGTGTCAGAATAATATAAAGATAAAGTTTAAATTTAGTCGGAAATTTCCGGGTCGTCACAAAAATGCTCGAATAATAAAACCAAGATGTTATAAAAGCAAAACGTTTTGTAGCTAGTGGTGAGATAGTAGCCCCAACATGATTCTCAATGTACCTAAATACAATATTAAATAAAAACAAATATCATAATGGTATTTAAACAGGCACAACAATTCACATGTGAAGGTACTACTTATCGTAAGATTTAAAAGTGCAAAATTCACCATTAAAAAAAGTAAAATGTCATTTTTGGCATATAAACTGCTTTGAACATGGGAAAGATTTAAGGAAGTCTTGCTCGTAGCCCCTTTTTCTAGTTATCTTGTGTGCATAATCTGTAAATTAAAATTTTTCGGAAAATTCCCACAAAATTTTGCCTGATTTTCTGGGGAATGTAGTGACTTCAAATTTGTGATTTGCGACCATTAATTATTATCAAAATGAAACTACACTCTCATATATTCATATTTAATATAAAATTTAGAAACAAAAACAAAAATAAGGTTAGGAATCTAGAGAAATAAAAAAGCGGCTAAAAACACTCGAACAATAAAACCAAGACGTTATAAAAGAAGTAAAGTTTTGTATCTACTGGTGAGATAGTAGCCCCAACATGATTCTCGATGTACCTATATACAAAATTAAATAAAAACAAGTATCAGAGTGGTATTTAAACAAGCACAACAATTCACATGTGAAGGTATTACTTATCGTAAGATCTAAAAGTGCAAAATTCACCTTTAAAAATAGTAAAATGTCATTTTCGACATCAAAACTGCTTCGAACAGGGAAAACCTTAAGGAAGTCTTACTCGTAGCGCTATTTTCTAGTTATCTTGCGAAAATGGGCCCTACTCTGCAATTGAAAATTTTTCGAAAAATTCCCCACAAAATTTTGCCCAATTTTGTGTGAAATGTAGTGACTTCAAATTTGTGTTTTACGGCCATTAATTATCATTCAAACAAAACTACACTCTCATATATTCGCATTCAATATAAAATTTAGAAACAAAAACAAAAATATGTTTATGAAACTAGAGAAATAAAAAAGCGGCTAAAAATACTCGAACAATAAACCAAGACGTTATAAATATAGCAATGTTTTGTAGATAGTGGTGAGATAGTAGCCCCAACAAGATTCTCGATGTACCTAAATACAATATTAAATAAAAACAAGTATCATAATGGTATTTAAAGAGGCACAACAATTCACATATGAAGGTACTACTTATCGTAAGATCTAAAAGTGCAAAATTTACCTTTAAAAATAGTAAAATGTAATTTTCAGCATCTAAACTTCTTCGAACGGGGAAAAGCCTTAAGGAAGTCTTGCTCATAGCGCTGTTTTCTAGTTATCTTGAGAAAATGGGCATAATCTGCAATTTAAAAGTTTTTGGAAAATTCCCCACAAAATTTTGCCCAATTTTTTGGAGAATGTAGTGACTTCAAATTTGTGTTTTGCGGCCATTAATTATCATCAAACTGAAACTACACTTTCATATATTCGCATTCAATATAAAATTTAGAAACAAAAACAAAAATATGGTTTTGAATATATAGAAATAAAAAAGCGGATAAAAATACTCGAATAATAAAACCAAGACGTTATAAAAGCAAAACATTTTGTAGCTAGTGGTGAGATAGTAGCCCCAACATGATTCTCGATGTACCTAAATACAATATTAAATAAAAACAAGTATCATAATTCTATTTAAACAGTCATAACAATTCACATGTGAAGGTACTACTTATCGTAAGATTTAAAAGTGCAAAATTCACCCTTAAAAAAAGTAAAATGTCATTTTTGACATATAAACTGCTTCGAACATGGGAAAACCTTAAGGAAGTCTTGCTCGTAGCCCCTTTTTCTAGTTATATTGTGTGCATAATCTGTAAATGAAAATTTTTCATAAAATTCCCACAAAATTTTGCCTGATTTTCTGGGGAATATAGTGACTTCAAATTTGTGATTTGCGGCCATTAATTATTATCAAAATGAAACTACACTCTCATATATTCGTATTCAATATAAAATTTAGAAACAAAAACAATAATAAGGTTAGGAATCTAGAGAAATAAAAAAGCAACTAAAAATACTCGAACAATAAAACCAAGATGTTATAAAAGAAGTAAAGTTTTGTAGCTACTGGTGAGATAGTAGCCCCAACATGATTCTCGATGTACCTATATACAAAATTAAATAAAAACAAGTATCATTGTGGTATTTAAACAAGCACAACAATTCACATGTGAAGGCATTACTTATCGTAAAATCTAAAAGTGCAAAATTCACCTTTAAAAATAGTAAAATGTCATTTTCGGCATCAAAACTGCTTCGAACAGGGAAAAGCCTTAAGGAAGTCTTGCTCGTAGCGCCGTTTTCTTGTTATCTTGCGAAAATGGGCCCTAATCTGCAATTGAAAATTTTTCGAAAAATTCCTCACAAAATTTTGCTCGATTTTGTGGGGAATGTAGTGACTTCAAATTTGTGTTTTACGGCTATTAATTATCATCCAAACAAAACTACACTCTCATATATTCGCATTCAATATAAAATTTAGAAACAAAAACAAAAATATGGTTATGAAACTAGAGAAATAAAAAAGCGGCTAAAAATACTCGAACAATAAAACCAAGACGTTATAAATATAGCAACGTTTTGTGGATATTGGTGAGATAGTAGCCCCAACAAGATTCTCGATGTACCTAAATACAATATTAAATAAAAAAAGTATCATAATGGTATTTAAGCAGGCACAACAATCCACATGTGAAGGTACTACTTATCGTAAGATTTAAAAGTGCAAAATTCACCTTTAAAAATAGTAAAATGTCATTTTCGGCATCTAAACTGCTTCGAACAGGGGAAAGCCTTAAGGAAGTCTTGCTCGTAGCCCCTTTTTCTAGTTATCTTGCGAAAATGGGCATAATCTGCAATTTAAAACTTTTGGGAAAATTCCCACAAAATTTTGCCTAATTTTGTGGGGAATGTAGTAACTTCAAATTTGTGTTTTGCGGCTATTAAATATTATCAAAATGAAACTACACTCTCATATATTCGCATTCAATATAAAATTTAGAAAAAAAAACAAAAATAAGGTTATGAATCTAGAGAAATAAAAAAGCGACTAAAAATACTCGAACAATAAAAACAAGACGTTATAAAAGCAGCAAAGTTTTGTAGCTAGTGGTGAGATAGTAGCCCCAACATGATTCTCGATGTACCTATATACAATATTAAATAAAAACAAGTATCATAGTGGTATTTAAACAGGCATAACAATTCACATATGAAGGTATTACTTATCGTAAGATCTAAAAGTGCAAAATTCACCTTTAAAAATAGTAAAATGTCATTTTAGGCATGTAAACTGCTTCGAACAGGGGAAAGCCTTAAGGAAGTTTTGCTCGTAGCACCGTTTTCTAGTTATCTTGCGAAAATGGGCCAAATCTACAATTAAAATTTTTTTCAAAAAATTCCCAACAAAATTTGCCCATTTTGTCGGAAATGTAGTGACTTCAAATTTGTATTTTACGGCTATTAATTAACATCTAAACGAAACTACACTCTCATATATTCGCATTCAATTTAAAATTTAGAAACAAAAACACAAATATGGTTATGAATCTTGAGAAATAAAAAAGTGGCTAAAAATACTCGAACAATAAAACCAAGACGTTATATAAGCAGCAACGTTTAGTAGTTAGTGGTGAGATAGTAGCCCTAACATGATTCTCGATGTACCTAAATACAATATTAAATAAAAACAAGTATCATTGTGGTATTTAAATAAGCACAACAATTCACATGTGAAGGCATTACTTATCGTAAGATCTAAAAGTGCAAAATTCACCTTTAAAAATAGTAAAATATCATTTTCGGCTTCTAAACTTCTTCGAACAAGGGAAACCCTTAAGGAAATCTTGCTCGTAGCCCCTTTTTCTAGTTATTTTGCGAAAATGAGCCTAATCTGCATATTAAATTTTTTTGGAAAATTCCCCCACAAAATTTTGCCCGATTATGTGGGGAATGTAGTGACTTCAAATTTGTATTTTGCGGCCATTAATTATCATCAAAATGAAACTCTCATATATTTGCATTCGATATAAAAGTTAAAAACAAAAACAAAAATATGGTTATTAATCTAGAGAAATAAAAAATGGCTAAAAATACTCGAACAATAAAACCAAGACGTTGTAATAGCAGCAATGTTTTGTAGGTAGTGGTGAGATAGTTTCCCAACATGATTCTCAATGTACCTAAATACAATATTAAATAAAAACAAGTATCATATTGGTATTTAAACAGGCACAACAATTCACATGTGAAGGTATTACTTAATGTAAGATCTAAAAGTGCAAAATTCACCTTTAAAAATAGTAAAATGTCATTTCCGGCATCTAAACTGCTTCGAAAGGGGGTTAGACTTAAGGAAGTCTTGCTCGTAGCCCCCTTTTCTAGTCATGTTGCGAAAATTGGCCTAATCTCAAATTTAAAATTTTTCAGAAAATTCCCCACAAATTTTTGCCCGATTTTGTGGGGAATGTAGTGACTTCAAATTTGTGTTTTGCGGCCATTAATTATCATTAAAATAAAACTACACTATCATATATTCGTATTCAATATAAAATTTAGAAACAAAAACAAAAATATGGTTTTGAATCCAGAGAAATAAAATTGCGGCTAAAAATATTCGAACAATAAAACCAAGACGTTATAAAAGCATTAATGTATTGTAGATAGTGGTGAGATAGTAGCCCCAACATAATTGTCGATGTACCTAAATACAATTTGAAATAAAAACAATTCACATGTGAAGGTATTACTTATCGTAAGATCTAAAAGTGCAAAATTCACCTTTAAAAATAGTAAAATGTCATCTTCGGCATCTAAAATTCTTCGAACGGTGGAAAACCTTAAGGAAGTCTTGCTCCCAGCGCCGTTTTCTTGTTATCTTGCGAAAATGCGCCTAATCTGCAATTCAAAATTTTTTGAAAAATTCTCCAAAAAATTTTGCCCGATTTTGTGGAGAATGTAGTGACTTCAAATTTGTGTTTTGTGACCATTAATTATCATCAAAACCAAACTACACTCTCATATATTCGCATTCAATATGAATTTTAGAAACAAAAACAAAAATACGGTTATGAATCTAGAAAAATAAAAAAGCGGCTAAAAATACTCTAACAATAACACCAAGCCGTTTTAAAAGCAACAACGTTTTGTAGCTAGTGGTGAGATAGTAATTCCAACCTGATTCTCGATGTACCTAAATACAATATTAAATAAAAATAAGTATCATAATGGTATTTAAACAGGCACAACAATTCACATGTGAAGGTAAAACTTATCGTAAGATCTAAAAGTGCAAAATTTACCTTTAAAATAGTAAAATGTTATTTTCGGCATCTAAACTTCTTCGAACGGTTGAAAGCCTTAAGGAAGTCTTGCTCATAGCCCCTTTTTCTAGTTATCTTGCGATAATGAGCCTAATATGCAATGTAAAAGTTTTCGAAAAATTCCGCCCAAAATTTTGCCCGATTTTGTGGGGAATGTAGTGACTTTAAATTTGTATTTTGCGGCCATTAATTATCATCAAAACGAAACTACACTCTCATATATTCGCATTTAATATGAAATTTAGAAACAAAAACAAAAACATGGTTATGAATATAGAGAAATAAAAAAACAGCTAAAAATATACTCGAACAATGAAACTAGACGTTATAAATGCAACAACGTTTTGTGGCTAGTTGATAGTGCTCCAAATGAACATATATTTAGTAGAAATATCCTCCCAATATGTAAATTATTTAGTTGTAATTGTCCTATTGTAAGTTGTAATCGTTATTATTAAATAAGTGCGAAGATAAAAGGCGAAAACGATGATTTGAAGACGCAAATGACCAAAAAGCTCAAATGTACAAGATACAAATCCAAGTGGTTCAATTTATTGATGAGAAACTTCTAAAAATGACAAAAGTACAAGTTGTAGAACGCAAAGTACAAGATATTAAATTATACGAAAGGACGTTCAAAAATCCAGAACCGGGACCTGAGCCAACTATCAACGCCCGACGCAACGGACCAAAAATTATGAGTCTACTATGCACAAAAATATAATATAATATATATAAAATTATATAAAATTATATATATTATATTATATAATTAAATATAACGTCGACAAGCTAGAAAACAAAGCAATTGGGCATGGCCAGACTGGCCATGCGATCACATGAGATTAACACTGAGAACCCATGCAATCGCATGGGCCTCAGGATCAGACCACATCTATAAAAGGCAACGAGTTTTGGCCATAAAAATAATAATAATACTCTGTAATAAATAAATAAATAAATATATATATATAATATATATATATATTATAGGGTAGTTTTATATTAGATTAGTTTTGGGTTATGCAAAGGTTATTTTACGGGTTTTAAAGTCGGAGCTCTGTCCGTGTAACACTACGCGATAAATAATCAATGTAAGCTATGTTCTTCTTTTTAAATTAATGTCTCGTACTTAAGTTATTATTATGCTTATTTAAGACGAAGTAATCATGATGTTGGGCTAAAAATATTAAAATTGGGTAATTGGGCTTTGTACCATAATTGGGGTTTGGACAAAAGAACGACACTTGTGGAAATTAGACTATGGACTATTAATGGGCTTTATATTTGTTTAACTAAATGATAGTTTGTTAATTTAATATGAAGATTTACAATTGGACGTACCTATAAATAACCACATACACTCGATCGGACACGATGGGCGGGATATTTATATGTAAGAATAATCGTTCATTTAACCGGACACGAGAATGGATTAATAGTCTATGGAATTATTAAAACAGGGGTGAAATTATGTACAAGGACACTTGGCGTAATTGTTAACAAAGTATTAAACTTTGGATTATACGCAGTCGATATCCTGGTGTAATTATTAAACAAAGTATTAAAACCTTGTTACAGTTTATGTCCCCAATTAGTTGGAATATTTGACTTCGGATATAAGGATAATTTGACGAGGACACTCGCACTTTATATTTATGACTGATGGACTGTTATGGACAAAAACCAGACGGGCATATTAAATAATCCAGGACAAAGAACAATTAACCCATGGGAATAAACTAAAAATCAACACGTCAAACATCATGATTACAGAAGTTTAAATAAGCATAATTCCTTTATTTTCATATTTAATTGCACTTTTAATTATCGTACTTTTTAATTATCGCAATTTTATTTATCGCATTTTCCTTATCGTTATTTACTTTACGCTTTAAATTAAGTTGTATTTATTTTTAATATTTTACATTAGATTTTAACTGTGACTAAAGTTTTAAAATCGACAAACCGGTCATTAAACGGTAAACCCCTTTTTTATTATTATTATATATAAAAATATATATTTTGTACAAATATAGTTGTTTAAAATATAGTGTAAAATAAATCGTCTCCCTGTGGAACGAACCGGACTTACTAAAAACTATACTACTCTACGATTAGGTACACTGCCTATAGTGTTGTAGCAAGGTTTAGGTATATCCATTCTATAAATAAATAAATATCTTGTGTAAAATTGTATCGTATTTAATAGTATTTTTCTGCTAAAATTAATAGTATTTTATACCCCTTAGCTTTGACATCAAGTATTTTTGGCGCCGCTGCCGGGGATTCGGCGAAACACTATATTTTATAAATATATTTGTATATCATTTTTAGAAAAACAATATAAAAAAAAAACCAAAAATATAAAAAGAAAAACAAAAATTTATATATTTTTAAGAGTTTGTTAAAAGTTTTATAAAGTTTCTTTATTTTTATAAAAATATAAGTTTTATTTAAATATTTTGTATTTATATAAAAATAGAAAATTAGAAAATAGAAAAAGAAAAAAAATTTTTAATAAAAACTCTCGGGCCCGAGCACTGTAGCAGCCCAGCTCCTGGCCCGAAACCCTACCTCATGCGATCGCATGACATTTTAACTTCCAAACCATGCTATCGCATGGCTTGAGTAGACAGGCCTGGTAACCTCAGCCGACAGTTTAGGGTTTTAATTAATTTATAATTATTATTATTATTATAACCCTAATTAGGTTAGTTTATTTAATTATTAGTTTTAGTTTTATTTAATTAATTTGTATTTTTAGTTTAATTAGTTTTAATAAATTATAAAATTAATAGTTTTATAAAATAAATAATATAAAAATAATATTTTTATAAAAATTGTACTTTTTACAACTTTAAGTTTATTTTTATATTTTGTATCTTTTTATTTGTTTTAGTGTAATATTTGTATTTTTTTGCTCATATTTAGTTTTAAATTTAGTTTTTGCCGTAGCTTATTTTTATTTCTAGATTTTTAGGCTTTGTCGTAAAATCCCTTAAGTGCTTTTTCTTTAGACTAAGATTTAGGTGCTTTAGAATTTTGCGACGCCCTTTTTAAGTTTTAGTATTTTTTTAAGATATTGCCATTTGGGATATAGTTTTTCTTTTAAGCTTTAATATTTTTAGACGCTACTTTTAATTTTTAGTTTTTAGTTCCTTTTTAAGTTTCGACGCGCTACTTTCTTATTTTTATTTTTCGACGCCTTTTATTTTTCAACCCTTTTCTTTTTCGACGTTTTTCGACGCGCTCTTTTTCTTTCTTATTTCTCGCCATTCTAGTTTTTAGGACATCGAATTTTCTATTTCTTATCTAATATTTCTTTAAATTACGAAAAATTATTTTAAGCGGTTAAATTGATAGACATCCAAATTTTCTGGTTCGTAGTAATAGTTGGATTTGTTAGTGGCTGAGTTGTGAGCTTCCGATTTAAAGGGTTCTGGCTCCCTGCTGCATCTATTGGCTATTCGAAACGTGGGCAAAATCAGAAAAGTCTATTAATTTGATAACTTATATAATTTTTATTTTTATAACTAATAGGATAATTAAGTAAATGCACCACATTGTAGCTAAAATTTAGTATAAAAAAAAAGCGCATTATGAAAAATCTCGAGGATATTTTGGAAACTCTTTTTGAACTACGAAATAAATTAAATCAATACTCTCAAACGAGTGTTGATGAAAATTCATTCGGTCAATCTTGGATCACGAATGACGAAACAATAACTGGTTGTGAAATCTGTGGAGATTATCACTCAACATGGGAATGTTATTATTACGTTCCTATGGAAAATTATGCACCCATGGAACCTGAATGGAATGATTATAAGGAATACAATTCAAATTGGGATTATTCTCAAGAATATTTCCAAACTCAACAACCAGAAGACGAGGAAAATTATGTGTCTGAAAATTCTTTAGATTATATGAAAATCAAACTCGAAGAACTTGATGCTCAAAATGAACAAATGAGAAAGTTTGTAAATAGGCAAGCTGAAACTCTATCAGACTACACACCTGTTGATCTGAGGAGTCATGTACAAGAAAATCTCATATCATCGAATTTTGTTGAATTCGAGAGCTCCGAAATCACCAACTATCCCGATGATACTTTTTATTCAGCTTTACCAATTTCACAACATATCGACACATTAGCCTCTACCGACGAAATCATCGATCAATCAATGAATGAAGAAGAAGTAAGGGTGACAAATTTGTACTCTTTGGAAAACGATAACGTTGAAAATTTTACCCCCGAGACCAAAGTGGAGGAACCGATAAGGACCGTTAATGAAGAAGAATTTGCTTCAATCCAGCCACAACCTTCTAACCCAATATTCTCAATAAACGAGTTATCCACCGAAGATGAACTAAGAGCTGTAATAGATAATGACATCTCAAATTTTACCCAATTGGGTAATAGAGGTGAACACTTTGATCCCAAAAATGAACGGAAGCAAATGTTAGAATTTGTCTACCAAATAAAAATATGTATGTCGGTGTATATCGATCCATTTGACCAAGAACCAGAAAAGAGACATATCCATTTACTAAAAGCTACACTTAAGAAAGAATTAAGTAGTGACGATCGGGTGGGTCTAAACTTTAAACCCATTGATATATTTTATACCATCCGAGATGTAAATAACTGGCTCACTATTCTAATTCGTGGAACTTATTCTACCGACTTCACATGTCGTCAGCTAAGTTTGGGGAAGTCTAACCCCACTTAACATTAAATTCGGGGCTCGGGTTAGTGCATAACTCGTTAATAAACATGCATAATAAATTAGGGTAAAAGACGCATTTTTAAAGATTAGCAAACAGTTCAGAAAATCAACCGTTTTTGAAGAAAAATATGTGTGATAAAACAAGAAGGAATGAATGATGAGGCGCGCCATCTATCATTCGACGAGCTTTGTAATTACAAACTGGGTATTTTTAATCACTTTTCTACACTAATCACCCTCATAAATTTATAATTAGAGTCTGATTTCATGCAAATGAGGGCATTGCATGATCTCAAGTGTGGGGAAGGGTTATAAATTCTCTCGGGTTTATACTTGGCTTATTTTCTAAATATTGTAAAAATTTTAAAATTTTTCAACTAAATGAATTCAAAATCATGTTTATACATATTTATGAACGATAAAATTAGGTGTTAATGCCGAAATTATTGTTACCTCGGAAAGGACATAAATTGAGAAACAACTAAAACGCTTGAATTTATTTATTAAGATATAAAAAGACGCATGAAAAAAGCCAAGTGTGGGGAGAATGTACCAAGTTATTCAATTAAAAACTATCTATCACATGTTTTTGTAAAGTTATTGCAGGTGCTTTTATTTTGGACTAAATTAACTGGTTTACCCGATTTACTGTAATGAAAGATGGATCTACACGATGAATCAATTCCATCATTAAAAGGAAGTAAAGTCTTTCAAAAAAGACACGCGCTTCTTGAGTTAGTCAAGAAGTTGTCGTCCAGACCAGCTGTAGGTTGACGAAAAATCTAGAAAAGTCATCTCTAAAATCAGCAGGAAATCCACGGACCTCAGCATCAAACAGGGTCGCCAAGTGGTCAGACTTATCCTAACCATGAGAGGATCTGTCTAGTAAAATGGGGAGGGCGCCGTGCAAATTAGCTTGATAAGACTAATGAATCAGACCCCCAGAAAGGATAATCTCCTTAAAGATTAAAAATCAGCTTTTAAGACTGATATTACTCAATCCTTGAGGTTGACTTTAAAGATTGAGAATTACAAACTCATGGAATTCGATGATATCTAAACTCGAGCTTGAACGAGAAAATATTTTGATCAAATTAAAACCGATTTGTTTTCTGAAAACCCATTTTTAATGCGTTCATTACCATTGAACGTAAAATCCTAGGAATTCACCTAGAATTCATTAGGTCACCTGAACCAATTCGGGTGTCAACCGTAAGAACGGTGGTTGCATAGCATGGTCGAAGACAGGACCTTGTGCCAGACCGAAAAAAAAAAATTATAGGTTGATCTTTACTATTGCTCCTACAAAGGATAGTAATTGCATCCGACACGTTTTAGACCATGAACAAATGCATGTCATTAGACATTGCCTTAACAGTTTCTTGTTCATCGCTTTCCTTTACAACCGGATGGTAGTTTGCCGAAAGGTAATATACGGGACAAGTATACTGGACGTGTTGCTTTCCCAATACAAGGTTAGCAAGTGGGTGACACAAAACCATAAGTTTTGAGCTAAAATTTTCAAATATGAAACCCACAAAACCCACAAAAACATTTTGCAAACACCGGTGAAGGGGTATTCCGGAAAACTTATCTAGGGTAAAAGCTAGAATGAATTTTCAAAAGATTAAATGTTTTCATAAAGATCCAATTTCCTTAAGGATCTAAATTTTTATAGTCATGTGGGACTGTAAACCACATCGTTACTATCATTGTTTATACCGCCGTATCAAAATCACTAATGTATAAAGTGTGAAGAATAAAGAAGTGATTCGTGTGATTTAATTTCAAGTTTTGTATTGCTTGAGGATAAGCAACGTTCAAGTGTGGGAATATTTGATAGTGCTCCAAATGAACATATATTTAGTAGAAATATCCTCCCAATATGTAAATTATTTAGTTGTAATTGTCCTATTGTAAGTTGTAATCGTTATTATTAAATAAGTGCGAAGATAAAAGGCGAAAACGATGATTTGAAGACGCAAATGACCAAAAAGCTCAAATGTACAAGATACAAATCCAAGTGGTTCAATTTATTGATGAGAAACTTCTAAAAATGACAAAAGTACAAGTTGCAGAACGCAAAGTACAAGATATTAAATTATACGAAAGGACGTTCAAAAATCCGGAACCGGGACCTGAGCCAACTATCAACGCCCGACGCAACGGACCAAAAATTATGAGTCTACTATGCACAAGAATATAATATAATATATATATAATTATATAAAATTATATATATTATATTATATAATTAAATATAACGTCGACAAGCTAGAAAACAAAGCAATTGGGCATGGCCAGACTGGCCATGCGATCGCATGAGATTAACACTGAGAACCCATGCGATCGCATGGGCCTCAGGATCAGACCACATCTATAAAAGGCAACGAGTTTTGGCCATAAAAATAATAATAATACTCTGTAATAAATAAATAAATAAATAAATATATATATATAATATATATATTATAGGGTAGTTTTATATTAGATTAGTTTTGGGTTATGCAAAGGTTATTTTACGGGTTTTAAAGTCGGAGCTCTGTCCGTGTAACACTACGCGATAAATAATCAATGTAAGCTATGTTCTTCTTTTTAAATTAATGTCTCGTACTTAAGTTATTATTATGCTTATTTAAGACGAAGTAATCATGATGTTGGGCTAAAAATATTAAAATTGGGTAATTGGGCTTTGTACCATAATTGGGGTTTGGACAAAAGAACGACACTTGTGGAAATTAGACTATGGACTATTAATGGGCTTTATATTTGTTTAACTAAATGATAGTTTGTTAATTTAATATGAAGATTTACAATTGGACGTACCTATAAATAACCACATACACTCGATCGGACACGATGGGCGGGATATTTATATGTAAGAATAATCGTTCATTTAACCGGACACGGGAATAGATTAATAGTCTACGGAATTATTAAAACAGGGGTGAAATTATGTACAAGGACACTTGGCGTAATTGTTAACAAAGTATTAAACCTTGGATTATACGCAGTCGATATCCTGGTGTAATTATTAAACAAAGTATTAAAACCTTGTTACAGTTTATGTCCCCAATTAGTTGGAATATTTGACTTCGGATATAAGGATAATTTGACGAGGACACTCGCACTTTATATTTATGACTGATGGACTGTTATGGACAAAAACCAGACGGGCATATTAAATAATCCAGGACAAAGAACAATTAACCCATGGGAATAAACTAAAAATCAACACGTCAAACATCATGATTACAGAAGTTTAAATAAGCATAATTCCTTTATTTTCATATTTAATTGCACTTTTAATTATCATACTTTTTAATTATCGCAATTTTATTTATCGCAATTTCATTATCGTTATTTACTTTACGCTTTAAATTAAGTTGTATTTATTTTTAATATTTTACATTAGATTTTAACTGTGACTAAAGTTTTAAAATCGACAAACCGGTCATTAAACGGTAAACCCCTTTTTTATTATTATTATATATAAAAATATATATTTTGTACAAATATAGTTGTTTAAAATATAGTGTAAAATAAGTCATCTCCCTGTGGAACGAACCGGACTTACTAAAAACTATACTACTCTACGATTAGGTACACTGCCTATAGTGTTGTAGCAAGGTTTAGGTATATCCATTCTATAAATAAATAAATATCTTGTGTAAAATTGTATCGTATTTAATAGTATTTTTCTGCTAAAATTAATAGTATTTTATACCCCTTAGCTTTGACATCACTAGTGGTGAGATGTCCCAACATGATTCTTGATATACCTAAATACAATATTAAATAAAAATAAGTATCATAGTGGTATTTAAACTGGCACACCAATTCACATGGGAAGGTACGTATTACTTATCGTAAGATCTTAAAGTGCAAAATTCAACTTTAAAAATAGTAAAATGTCATTTTCGACATCTAAACTGCTTTAAACGGGGGAAAGCCTTAAAGAAGTCTTGCTCGTAGCGCCGTTTTCTTCTTATCTTGCGAAAATGCGCCTAATCTGCAATTCAAAATTTTTTGGAGAATTCCCCAAAAAATTTTGCCCGATTTTGTGGGGAATGTAGTGACTTCAAAATTGTGACGATCCGGAAATTTCCGACTAATTTTAAACTTAATCTTTATATTATTTCGACACGATAAGCAAAGTCTGTAATGTTGAGTCACAAATATTTTGAACTGTTTCATATATTCGTTTAACTTTCGACCATTCTCGACAATTCACGAACAACTATTTGTAAATAGATAACATATATATATTTAAATAGGTATATATAATTTGAAATATAATTTAGAATATTATATAATATAATTATTAGGATTTATATTGTAAAATAAATAAAATGCGATGTAATGGAAACTATATTTAATTATATATAGATAAATATAAATATGTATATAAATATTACTTGTAAATATATAAAGTTATATTAAATCTATTTATTTAAAAATATATAATATTATTGTTTTTGTAATTAAACTTGATATTTTAAAACTGTCTATATATATATATATATATATATATATATATATATATATATATATATATATATACATAGTGTATATTAAATATAATTAATTTTGAACTTAAATTGTAAATGTCTGTAACTTTCGGTTGACGTTTAATTATTTTAAAATAGGTCTAATATATATATATATATATATATATATATATATATATATATATATATATATATATATATATATATATATATATGAAGTTTTAAAATAAAAATTTAACTGTAAATCGATTACGAAGATTTTAGATTTGTTAAAAGTATTTTTACCTTTTTAAGTTTAAATATTAGTACTCCGTACCTACAAATCGGAACAGAAAATAAATAATTTTCGAACCTTTTTGATCAGGTTTCAAACAGTTAATGAGTGAAATAATTAAATATATTTAATCTAAAAATATGGGATTTTTTCGAATTAAATTATCCGTAACTGTTTAGCACACACCCCGTGAAAACTGTCGGCAGAAAAATCAAACATAGAGTCACGAGAATCATTTATATTACTCTTTGGGCACTGTTTGAATAACTGTCTTTGTTTGTTTATATATGTAATATGCATATATTTATATTTGATTGATTACACACATAAATCATGTACCATCTAACATCATCATCTATTATTGATATATAATAACCTAACACTTGTATGATTTATGATATTTTTCCCCTTCCCACATATTCTGTCATTTCATGTGTCTTTTGTTACGATCAACCATATCACCATCAAGCAACTTAAGATCAACACCACCATCATTATCGTATCATTACCATCAACACTAAGAGTATATAAAGACCACCTTCATATTCGACACCCATGCCCAAATCAAAGAACACATCTGCATATGTTTCTATTTAATCAAACGCCATTAAACCATTTTCTCTCCTTATCTTTCTCGTTGAACCCATCACCACAACAATCGTTAACCACCATTGGTTTCTATCCATGACCACCACCTTAAGTCACTAAGCGTTTTCTTTATCTCTCTCTATTCTCGTTGAGAACCAATTCCACCACCACCATTGTTAAACACCATCCAAGAACACATCCTCAACAAAACCCACTTCTTTCTTCTCTTGTGATACGGCGGCAATTCCCACACCCGACAACCATCATCAACCACGTTTGTTCTTTCTTCCATTCTCCCTCTTGCTTCACGTCTCCTGTGACAACCAAAATCACCACTATTTATAACGATGATGATAATAAATACAATACGTATCCGTTTCTGTTTTTAACGAAGTAGAAGAAGATTCTATTACTCGCTATTAATCGTTTTTTTTCTTGCTTCTGTATATTAATTAAAACCTGCAACATCTACTATTCATCGTCTTGTTCAAAGTTCCGGTTACTGTTACAGCTTACTTTCCTGTTCCGTTTCAAACGAAAACCTCCAATGATCCTTAAATGTTACTCGCATAATTCTGTTTTCTTTTAATCCCTATTCGAACTACTATAACACGTTGCTATTCCAACCCTATTATAAAGATAGATGATGATGGTGTAATATGAAAAAGATGATACAAAAATTGTTACTTCTGTTCAGCTATTATTTCTGTTTAATTCGACAACCATCATTACCAACCCTACTGCTATTCGAATACAATGATCACGAAGAAGAAGATGATCGTGTTTATAGTTGATGATGTGATTATGAATAATGATGATGTTTTAGTGAATTAATGATGAACCGAAGACCCCACCCCTTTTATTCTGTCGACCTCGTAACCAGATTAGGGTATAAATCGGGCTATTGAGTTAATCTTTTTGGGCTGCTACAATTTGATTACTAGTTGGGCCGAAACCCAAAAATCTAATCAAATAATACGGTATATATAATAATTGGACGAGATAATAACATGAAAAAACAAGAATGGTTCAGTGGTTTAGTATGTGTTCGGGTATTCGAGAGGTTGCGGGTTCAATCCTGGCTTGGGGCAGTTTTTCTTTTTAAAGGGTTTCTTAAGGTAGTTTCCATTTCTAATTTTGATATTGTTATTATCATTCTTATTATAGTTATTATTCTTATTATTCATTTATTATAATTATAATTATTACAAGTATTATAAATATTAGTATTATTATTATTATTAGCATAATTATAAGTAGTGAAATCATTATTATTATTATTATTATTATTAATCTTATAAGTATTGTTAATATAATTATTATTGTTAAGGTTATTATTTAGGTAGTATTATTATAGTTATCTTAACAAGATTAATAAAAGTGGTATTAATAAGAATTATTATTGATATCATTAACATATGTATTAATATTATCATTGTTAATATTGTTGATATGATTATGATTAGTAGTAAATTTTATTATAAAGTATTAGTATTATCATTATTACTAAAAGTATCATTATTTTAAACCTATAATTGTATTAAAACTAGTATGATCATTATTACCATTGTTAAAATTATTAAATATCGTTATCATTACAACCATTAACATTATAATTAATATTTTTACAACTATTATTAATATCATTATCATTAATAGAATTATTAACATATTTATCTTTACCAGTAATAATAACTATTATAATAATTATCATTTTTACCACTACTAATAATATTTTGATATTATTATAACTACTACTATTAATATATATATATATATATATATATATATATATATATATATATATAGTGGCAGGATCAAGAGAGAAGTTACCATTCGGGGGGAAGCGGGGGGAAGCAAAAACTTTTTTTTTCATTTTTTGAAAAAACTTTGTTCACGAACATTATAGATGAGATGAAAATATGAACATTTAGTAGAGACACTTTGTGATAAATGTTTTTATTTTAGCGGGAAAATGCGCGAAGAAGTAATATATAACAATTATCGTGTTTTTCGAGCGTATTTTGAGATTTTAGCTATTGGGGTTTAGATATTAGGGTTTAGATATTAGGGTTTATAGGGTTTAGATATTAGGGTTTAGAAATTTAGGGTTTAGGGTTTAGATTTAGGGTTTAGATTTAGGATTTAGATTGAGTTTTTAACACGAACGGTTTAGAGTTTAGGGTTTAGGGTTTAGGGTTTGGTGTTTTGGGTTTATGGAATAAACCCAAAACACCAAACACTAAACTCTAAATCGGGCTAAATTTTACTTCACAAAACATGAAAAAAAACGTTCATATTCTTCACGAACAATATTATCTTGAATGTTATTTTTGTCGATTATTTTCCTGCCTAAATAATAACATTCATCACGAAGTGTCTCTTCTAAATGTTCATATTTTCGTGTGATCTTGATGCCGGAAAAAAAAAATTTCAAAAAAAAAAGCGAATTTTTTTTTTTTTGCTTCCCCCCGCTTCCCCCCGATTGGTTACTTCCCCATTGATCCTGCCCCTATATATATATATATATATATATATATATATATATATATATATATATATATATATATATATATATATATATATATATATATATATATATATATATATATATATATATATATTAAAAATGTATTTAACACATATAACATAACGAAAATTAATATTTTTATATAACAAAATGAATATATATTAATAATGAAATATATAAGTTACTAATATAAAAATTAGATCATTAATAATAATAATATATATAATTATTCGATTACAAGGATATGTATTAATGAATACACAAATAATATAGGTTCGTGAATCGAAGGCCAAGCCTATATTTTGTAGTGACCCGAACTTTTTCATGTTTATATGTATATTAAATGAAATTGTTATTTACTTGATTAAGTGTTTCCAACATGTTAAGCAATCAAACTTGTTAAGACTTGATTAATTGAAATAGGTTTCATATAGACAATTGACCACCCAAGTTGACCGGTGATTCACGAACGTTAAAACTTGTAAAAAATATATGATGACATATATATGGATATATATATAGTTAACATGATATTATGATAAGTAAACATATCATTAAGTATATTAACAATGAACTACATATGTAAAAGTAAGACTACTAACTTAATGATTTTGAAACGAGACATATATGTAACGATTATCGTTGTAACGAAATTTAATGTATATATATCATATTAAGAGATATTCATACATCATATTATCATGATAATATAATAATTTAAAATCTCATTTGATATTATAAACATTGGGTTAACAACATTTAACAAGATCGTTAACCTAAAGGTTTCAAAACAACACTTACATGTAACGACTAACGATGACTTAACGACTCAGTTAAAATGTATATACATGTAGTGTTTTAATATTTATTCATAGACTTTTGAAAGACTTCAAGACACTTATCAAAATACTTCTACTTAACAAAAATGCTTACAATTACATCCTCGTTCAGTTTCATCAAAAATTCTACTCGTATGCACCCGTATTCGTACTCGTACAATACACAGCTTTTAGATGTATGTACTATTGGTATATACACTCCAATGATCAGCTCTTAGCAGCCCATGTGAGTCACCTAACACATGTGGGAACCATCATTTGGCAACTAGCATGAAATATCTCATAAAATTACAAAAATATGAGTAATCATTCATGACTTATTTACATGAAAACAAAATTACATATCCTTTATATCTAATCCATACACCAACGACCAAAAATACCTACAAACAATTTCATTCTTCAATTTTCTTCATCTAATTGATCTCTCTCAAGTTCTATCTTCAAGTTCTAAGTATTCTTCATAAATTCTACAAGTTCTAGTTTCATAAAATCAAGAATACTTCCAAGTTTGCTAGCTTACTTTCAATCTTGTAGGGTGATCATCCAACCTCAAGAAATCTTTCTTATTTACAGTAAGATATCTTTCTAATACAAGGTAATGCTTCAAGAACTTTCAAGCCATCCAAGGATCCTTTGAAGCTAGATCCTTTTTTCTCATTTCCAGTAGCTTTATCCAGAAAACTTAAGGTAGTAATGATGTTCATAACATCATTCGATTCATACATATAAAGTTATCTTATTCGAAGGTTTAAACTTGTAATCACTAGAACATAGTTTAGTTAATTCTAAACTTGTTCGCAAACAAAAGTTAATCCTTCTAACTTGACTCTTAAAATCAACTAAACACATGTTCTATATCTATATGATTGCTAACTTAATGATTTAAAACCTGGAAACATGAAGAACATTTTAAAACCGGACATACGCCGTCGTAGTAACACCGCGGGCTGTTTTGGGTTAGTTAATTAAAAACTATGATAAAATTTGATTTAAAAGTTGTTCTTTTGGGAAAATGATTTTTCTTATGAACATGAAACTATATCCAAAAATCATGGTTAAACTCAAAGTGAAAGTATGTTTTCTAAAATGGTCATCTAGACGTCGTTCTTTCGACTGAAATGACTACCTTTACAAAAACGACTTGTAACTTATATTTCCGACTATAAACCTATACTTTTTCTGTTTAGATTCATAAAATAGAGTTCAATATGAAACCATAGCAATTTGATTCACTTAAAACATATTTAAAATGAAGAAGTTATGGGTAAAACAAGATTGGATAATTTTTCTTGTTGTAGCAACGTGAAAATTGGTAACTGTAGTGACCCGAACTTTTCCATGTTTATATATATTAATTGAGATTGATATTTACATGATTAAACATTTCCAACATGTTAAGCAATCAAACTTGTTAAGACTTGATTAATTGAAATATGTTTCATATAGACAATTGACCACCCAAGTTGACCGGTGATTCACGAACGTTAAAACTTGTAAAAACTATATGATGACATATATATGGATATATATATAGTTAACATGATACTATGATAAGTAAACATATCATTAAGTATATTAACAATGAACTACATATGTAAAAACAAGACTACTAACTTAATGATTTTTAAACGAGACATATATGTAACGATTATCGTTGTAAAGACATTTAATGTATATATATCATATTAAGAGATATTCATACATGATAATATCATGATAATATAATAATTTAAAATCTCATTTGATATTATAAACATTGGGTTAACAACATTTAACAAGATCGTTAACCTAAAGGTTTCAAAACAACACTTACATGTAACGACTAACGATGACTTAACGACTCAGTTAAAATGTATATACATGTAGTGTTTTAATATGTATTTATACACTTTTGAAAGACTTCAATACACTTATCAAAATACTTCTACTTAACAAAAATGCTTACAATTACATCCTCGTTCAGTTTCATCAACAATTCTACTCGTATGCACCCGTATTCGTACTCGTACAATACACAGCTTTTAGATGTATGTACTATTGGTATATACACTCCAATTATCAGCTCTTAGCAGCCCATGTGAGTCACCTAACACATGTGGGAACCATCATTTGGCAACCAGCATGAAATATCTCATAAAATTACAAAAATATGAGTAATCATTCATGACTTATTTACATGAAAACAAAATTACATATCCTTTATATCTAATCCATACACCAACGACCAAAAACACCTACAAACACTTTCATTCTTCAATTTTCTTCATCTAATTGATCTCTCTCAAGTTCTATCTTCAAGTTCTAAGTGTTCTTCATAAATTCCAAAAGTTCTAGTTTCATAAAATCAAGAATACTTTCAAGTTTGCTAGCTCACTTCCAATCTTGTAAGGTGATCATCCAACCTCAAGAAATCTTTGTTTCTTACAGTAGGTTATCATTCTAATACATGGTAATAATCATATTCAAACTTTGGTTCAATTTCTATAACTATAACAATCTTATTTCAAGTGATGATCTTACTTGAACTTGTTTTCGTGTCATGATTCTGCTTCAAGAACTTCGAGCCATCCAAGGATCCATTGAAGCTAGATCCATTTTTCTCTTTTACAGTAGGTTTATCCAAGGAACTTAAGGTAGTAATGATGTTCATAACATCATTCGATTCATACATATAAAGCTATCTTATTCGAAGGTTTAAACTTGTAATCACTAGAACATAGTTTAGTTAATTCTAAACTTGTTCGCAAACAAAAGTTAATCCTTCTAACTTGACTTTTAAAATCAACTAAACACATTTTCTATATCTATATGATATGCTAACTTAATGATTTAAAACCTGAAAACACGAAAAACACCGTAAAACCGGATTTACGCCGTCGTAGTAACACCGCGGGCTTTTTTGGGTTAGTTAATTAAAAACTATGATAAACTTTGATTTAAAAGTTGTTATTCAGAGAAAATGATTTTTATTATGAACATGAAACTATATCCAAAAATTATGGTTAAACTCAAAGTGGAAGTATGTTTTCTAAAATGGTCATCTAGACGTCGTTCTTTCGACTGAAATGACTACCTTTACAAAAACGACTTGTAACTTATTTTTCCGACTATAAACCTATACTTTTCTGTTTAGATTCATAAAATAGAGTTCAATATGAAACCATAGCAATTTGATTCACTCAAAACAGATTTAAAATGAAGAAGTTATGGGTAAAACAAGATTGGATAATTTTTCTCATTTTAGCTACGTGAAAATTGGTAACAAATCTATTCCAACCATAACTTAATCAACTTGTATTGTATATTATGTAATCTTGAGATACCATAGACACGTATACAATGTTTCGACCTATCATGTCGACACATCTATATATATTTCGGAACAACCATAGACACTCTATATGTGAATGTTGGAGTTAGCTATACAGGGTTGAGGTTGATTCCATAATATATATAGTTTGAGTTGTGATCAATACTGAGATACGTATACACTGGGTCGTGGATTGATTCAAGATAATATTTATCGATTTATTTCTGTACATCTAACTGTGGACAACTAGTTGTAGGTTACTAACGAGGACAGCTGACTTAATAAACTTAAAACATCAAAATATATTAAAAGTGTTGTAAATATATTTTGAACATACTTTGATATATATGTATATATTGTTATAGGTTCGTGAATCAACCAGTGGCCAAGTCTTACTTCCCGACGAAGTAAAAATCTGTGAAAGTGAGTTATAGTCCCACTTTTAAAATCTAATATTTTTGGGATGAGAATACATACAGGTTTTATAAATGATTTACAAAATAGACACAAGTACGTGAAACTACATTCTATGGTTGAATTATCAAAATCGAATATGCCCCTTTTTATTAAGTCTGGTAATCTAAGAATTAGGGAACAGACACCCTAATTGACGCGAATCCTAAAGATAGATCTATTGGGCCTAACAAACCCCATCCAAAGTACCGAATGCTTTAGTACTTCGAAATTTATATCATATCCGAAGGGTGTCCCGGAATGATGGGGATATTCTTATATATGCATCTTGTTAATGTCGGTTACCAGGTGTTCACCATATGAATGATTTTTATCTCTATGTATGGGATGTGTATTGAAATATGAAATCTTGTGGTCTATTGTTACGATTTGATATATATAGGTTAAACCTATAACTCACCAACATTTTTGTTGACGTTTAAAGCATGTTTATTCTCAGGTGAATATTAAGAGCTTCCGCTGTTGCATACTAAAATAAGGACAAGATTTGGAGTCCATGTTTGTATGATATTGTGTAAAAACTGCATTCAAGAAACTGATTTCGATGTAACATATTTGTATTGTAAATCATTATATAATGGTCGTGTGTAAACAGGATATTTTAGATTATCATTATTTGATAATCTACGTAAAGCTTTTTAAACCTTTATTTATGAAATAAAGGTTATGGTTTGTTTTAAAAATGAATGCAGTCTTTGAAAAACGTCTCATATAGAGGTCAAAACCACGCAACGAAATCAATTAATATGGAACGTTTTTAATCAATAAGAACGGGACATTTCAGTTGGTATCCGAGCGTTGGTCTTAGAGAACCAGAATTTTGCATTAGTGTGTCTTATCGAGTTTGTTAGGATGCATTAGTGAGTCTGGACTTCGACCGTGTTTACTTGAAAAATGATTGCTTAACAAATTTTGTTGGAAACTATATATTTTTAACATGTGAATATTATGTGATATATTAATCTCTTAACGCGTTTGATATTATGTGATAGATGTCTACCTCTATAACAAGTCCCATTGACTCACCTAATAATAATGAAGAGTCAAATGTAAATTGGAATGATTTGTGGACTGATTCACAAGTTCCCGAAGAGGAACCGGAAGAAGAGTCGGAACCGGAAGAAGAATCGGAACCGGATGAAGAAATAGAACCGGTGGGGGAAATAATAAAACGGTTAAGTAAAAGAAAATCCTCAACCAACCGACCAAGGTTAATTATGGTCAATGGTGTTTCCGCCAAGGAAGCAAAATATTGGGAGGATTACCAATTCTCTGATGAATCGGATTCCGACGAGAATTCCAATGATGTTATAGAAATTACCCCAACTGAATTTAAAAAGGCAAAAGAAAATAATAAGGGAAAGGGCATAAAAATAGAGAAATCTAATTCCAACCCCGATGAACTTTATATGTATCGTCAACCCCCGAAGTTCTTAAGTTGTAACAATGACCCGGGAACCTCTAAACCACCAGGTTTTTCTAAACCAATGTGGACAACGACGGCTCGTATTAGGGGAACATCATATATCCCTAGAAACTTGGCAAAACGAACCAAAACCGAAGAAGAAGAAACGAGCGAGTCGGAATAAGATAGTTGTATTCGTATGGTGTAATATATGTAATATAGTGTTCTTATGCTTTATGATATATGTAAAAATTGCTTGTATTAATAAGTATTTTTTTATGAAACTAACTCTTGTCTATTTTACAGTTTAAAAACACAAAATGGATAGACAACCCAATATTTTAAGAGACCTACCCGGAGACATGATTGATGAAATCTTGTCTAGAGTCGGCCAGAATTCTTCGGCACAACTATTTAAGGTGAGATCAGTTTGTAAGACATTCGAAGAACGTTCCAAGAATGTCTTGGTTTATAAGAGACTTTCGTTTGAAAGATGGGGGATATCACATTGGGAAACCCATAAGTTACGATGTGTTTACTTTGACGCATATATTGCGGGGAACCCAAATGCTATTTTACGCAACGGGTTAAGAAATTATTTTGACTCAATATATCCGAATATTGGACTTCGTGATTTAGAAAAAGCGGCTAACATGTAACATAAAGAAGCATGTTATGCTTACGGATTAGTAATGTTCACTTCTCACCAAAGTGAGAACAAGAACATCGGGCTACAACTATTAAACAAAACGTTTCCACAAGTGACGGAGTCGGTAATTGGGGTAAGAAATGAGGTTTTTAGATTATTACGGGACTGTTGGACATTACGTAACCCTCGTCCCTTTGATGACGTTACAACACGCTGTCTTATCAACGGCCATAACGGTTATGTTGCACAAGACCAAGGATGGGAAGTAGTCCTAGTAAAACCAGAATGCATGACTTGTTTCTGGACGTATGAATTACGTGTCTTTATTGCCTTTGCTGAACGACTTGTGTATTAGCTAGAATTGTCTTCACAACTATCTTGTATCAAAGTTATTGTGTGCTATATTTCATGCTTTATGTAAAATAAGCGGTATTGTAAGTTTGTAAAATATTGTATAAAAGTTTGAACGCGAAATATTATTATAATCAGTTTTTCATATAGAATTGTAGTAGTTGAATTGTATATTAGCTACTAAGTATGAACTTAACGGGTAGGTACTACCCGAATTTAAACTTATAAAACGCTAATATGAAGAAAAAGCTTTTATAAATGAGTTCATATTATGCTACGAAATACTATTAACTACTCTTAATATTCTGTATGATTAACTTGTTCCATTTAACTATTTTGAAGGAAATGGCACCGACTACTCGACACACCGTGAATATGAATGAAGAGGAATTCCGTACTTTTCTAGCTTCAAACATAGCCGCAGTACAGGCTGCGCTACATACCAACAATAACCTTGGATCTAGCAGTACAGGAAATCGTGTAGGATGCACCTACAAAGAATTCACTGCCTGCAAACCTTTAGAATTTGATGGAACCGAAGGACCGATCGGATTGAAACGGTGGACCGAGAAGGTTGAATCGGTGTTTGCCATAAGTAAGTGTACTGAAGAGGACAAAGTAAAGTACGCTACGCATACCTTCACAGGTTCTGCGTTAACATGGTGGAATACCTATCTAGAGCAAGTGGGACAAGACGATGCGTACGCACTACCGTGGTCAGCATTCAAGCACTTGATGAACGAGAAGTACCGTCCCAGAACCGAGGTCAATAAGCTCAAGACAGAACTTAGAGGGTTACGAACCCAAGGATTTGATATTACCACGTACGAAAGACGATTCACAGAATTGTGCCTATTGTGTCCGGGAGCATTCGAAGATGAGGAAGAGAAGATCGACGCATTTGTGAAAGGATTACCAGAAAGAATCCAAGAAGATATAAGTTCACACGAGCCCGCCTCTATACAACAGGCATGTAGAATGGCTCACAAACTAGTGAACCAGATTGAAGAAAGAATTAAAGAACAAACTGCTGAAGAGGCCAATGTGAAGCAAGTCAAAAGAAAGTGGGAGGAAAACGGTGATAAGAATCACCAATACAACAACAACAGCAATTACAACAATAATCGCAACAATTATCCCAACAATCGCAACATCAATCGCAACTACAACAAACGGCCCAACAATAACAACAACAACAACAACAGCAACAGCAACTACAACAATCATCCCAACAACAATAATAACCGCAACAACAACAACAACAACAACAATCAGAAGCAGCTATGCCAAAGGTGTGAAAAGAATGACTCGGGGTTCTGCACCAAATTTTGCAACAAGTGTAAAAGAAATGGTCATAGCGCGGCGAAGTGTGAGTTCTACGGACCAGGGGTTAATAGAACGAAAGGAACAAATGGTGTCGGAACGAGTAATGGCGGAGCAAGTAGTGTCGGAGCAAGTTATGCCAATGTAGTTTGTTATAAATGTGGAAAACCAGGCCACATTGTTAGAAATTGCCCGAACCAGGAGAACACGAATGGACAAGGCCGTGGAAGAGTTTTCAATATTAATGCGGCAGAGGCACAGGAAGACCCGGAGCTTGTTACGGGTACGTTTCTTATTGACAATAAATCTGCTTACGTTTTATTTGATTCGGGTGCGGATAGAAGCTATATGAGTAGAGATTTTTGTGCTAAATTAAGTTGTCCATTGACGCCTTTAGATAGTAAATTTTTACTCGAATTAGCAAATGGTAAATTAATTTCAGCAGATAATATATGTCGGAATCGAGAAATTAAACTGGTTAGCGAAACATTTAAGATTGATTTGATACCAGTAGAGTTAGGGAGTTTTGATGTGATAATCGGTATGGACTGGTTGAAAGAAGTGAAAGCGGAGATCGTTTGTTACAAAAATGCAATTCGCATTATACGAGAAAAAGGAAAACCCTTAATGGTGTATGGAGAAAAGGGCAACACGAAGCTACATCTTATTAGTAATTTGAAAGCACAAAAACTAATAAGAAAAGGTTGCTATGCTGTTCTAGCACACGTCGAGAAAGTACAAACTGAAGAAAAGAGCATCAATGATGTTCCCGTCGCAAAAGAATTTCCTGATGTATTTCCGAAAGAATTACCGGGATTACCCCCACATCGATCCGTTGAATTTCAAATAGATCTTGTACCAGGAGCTGCACCAATAGCTCGTGCTCCTTACAGACTCGCACCCATCGAGATGAAAGAACTACAAAGCCAATTACAAGAACTTTTAGAGCGTGGTTTCATTCGACCAAGCACATCACCGTGGGGAGCTCCTGTTTTGTTTGTCAAGAAGAAAGATGGTACATTCAGGTTGTGTATCGACTACCGAGAGTTGAACAAACTTACCATCAAGAACCGCTACCCACTACCGAGAATCGATGACTTATTTGATCAACTACAAGGCTCGTCTGTTTATTCAAAGATTGACTTACGTTCCGGGTATCATCAAATGCGGGTGAAAGAAGATGATATTCCAAAGACTGCTTTCAGAACACGTTACGGTCATTACGAGTTTATGGTCATGCCGTTTGGTTTAACTAATGCACCAGCTGTGTTCATGGACCTTATGAACCGAGTGTGTGGACCATACCTTGACAAGTTTGTCATTGTTTTCATTGATGACATACTTATTTACTCAAAGAATGACCAAGAACACGGTGAACATTTGAGAAAGGTGTTAGAAGTATTGAGGAAGGAAGAATTGTACGCTAAGTTTTCAAAGTGTGCATTTTGGTTGGAAGAAGTTCAATTCCTCGGTCACATAGTGAACAAAGAAGGTATTAAGGTGGATCCGGCAAAGATAGAAACTGTTGAAAAGTGGGAAACCCCGAAAACTCCGAAACACATACGCCAGTTTTTAGGACTAGCTGGTTACTACAGAAGGTTCATCCAAGACTTTTCCAGAATAGCAAAACCCTTGACTGCATTAACGCATAAAGGGAAGAAATTTGAATGGAATGATGAACAAGAGAAAGCGTTTCAGTTATTGAAGAAAAAGCTAACTACGGCACCTATATTGTCATTGCCTGAAGGGAATGATGATTTTGTGATTTATTGTGATGCATCAAAGCAAGGTCTCGGTTGTGTATTAATGCAACGAACGAAGGTGATTGCTTATGCGTCTAGACAATTGAAGATTCACGAACAAAATTATACGACGCATGATTTGGAATTAGGCGCGGTTGTTTTTGCATTAAAGACTTGGAGGCACTACTTATATGGGGTCAAAAGTATTATATATACCGACCACAAAAGTCTTCAACACATATTTAATCAGAAACAACTGAATATGAGGCAGCGTAGGTGGATTGAATTATTGAATGATTACGACTTTGAGATTCGTTACCACCCGGGGAAGGCAAATGTGGTAGCCGATGCCTTGAGCAGGAAGGACAGAGAACCCATTCGAGTAAAATCTATGAATATAATGATTCATAATAACATTACTACTCAAATAAAGGAGGCGCAACAAGGAGTTTTAAAAGAGGGAAATTTAAAGGATGAAATACCCAAAGGATCGGAGAAGCATCTTAATATTCGGGAAGACGGAACCCGGTATAGGGCTGAAAGGATTTGGGTACCAAAATTTGGAGATATGAGAGAAATGGTACTTAGAGAAGCTCATAAAACCAGATACTCAATACATCCTGGAATGGGGAAGATGTACAAGGATCTCAGGAAATATTTTTGGTGGCCGGGTATGAAAGCCGATGTTGCTAAATACGTAGGAGAATGTTTGACGTGTTCTAAGGTCAAAGCTGAGCATCAGAAACCATCAGGTCTACTTCAACAACCCGAAATCCCAGAATGGAAATGGGAAAACATTACCATGGATTTCATCACTAAATTGCCAAGGACTGCAAGTGGTTTTGATACTATTTGGGTAATAGTTGATCGTCTCACCAAATCAGCACACTTCCTACCAATAAGAGAAGATGACAAGATGGAGAAGTTAGCACGACTGTATTTGAAGGAAGTCGTCTCCAGACATGGAATACCAATCTCTATTATCTCTGATAGGGATGGCAGATTTATTTCAAGATTCTGGCAGACATTACAGCAAGCATTAGGAACTCGTCTAGACATGAGTACTGCCTATCATCCACAAACTGATGGGCAGAGCGAAAGGACGATACAAACGCTTGAAGACATGCTACGAGCATGTGTTATTGATTTCGGAAACAGTTGGGATCGACATCTACCGTTAGCATAATTTTCCTACAACAACAGCTACCATTCAAGCATTGAGATGGCGCCGTTTGAAGCACTTTATGGTAGAAAGTGCAGGTCTCCGATTTGTTGGAGTGAAGTGGGGGATAGACAGATTACGGGTCCGGAGATTATACAAGAAACTACCGAGAAGATCATCCAAATTCAACAACGGTTGAAAACCGCCCAAAGTCGACAAAAGAGCTACGCTGACATTAAAAGAAAAGATATAGAATTTGAAATTGGAGATATGGTCATGCTTAAAGTTGCACCTTGGAAAGGCGTTGTTCGATTTGGTAAACGAGGGAAATTAAATCCAAGGTATATTGGACCATTCAAGATTATTGATCGTGTCGGACCAGTAGCTTACAGACTTGAGTTACCTCAACAACTCGCGGCTGTACATAACACTTTCCACGTCTCGAATTTGAAGAAATGTTTTGCTAAAGAAGATCTCACTATTCCGTTAGATGAAATCCAAATCAACGAAAAACTTCAATTCATCGAAGAACCCGTCGAAATAATGGATCGTGAGGTTAAAAGACTTAAGCAAAACAAGATACCAATTGTTAAGGTTCGATGGAATGCTCGTAGAGGACCCGAGTTCACCTGGGAGCGTGAAGATCAGATGAAGAAGAAATACCCGCATCTATTTCCAGAAGATTCGTCAACACCTTCAACAGCTTAAAATTTCGGGACGAAATTTATTTAACGGGTAGGTACTGTAGTGACCCGAACTTTTCCATGTTTATATATATTAATTGAGATTGATATTTACATGATTAAACGTTTCCAACATGTTAAGCAATCAAACTTGTTAAGACTTGATTAATTGAAATATGTTTCATATAGACAATTGACCACCCAAGTTGACCGGTGATTCACGAACGTTAAAACTTGTAAAAACTATATGATGACATATATATGGATATATATATAGTTAACATGATACTATGATAAGTAAACATATCATTAAGTATATTAACAATGAACTACATATGTAAAAACAAGACTACTAACTTAATGATTTTTAAACGAGACATATATGTAACGATTATCGTTGTAAAGACATTTAATGTATATATATCATATTAAGAGATATTCATACATGATAATATCATGATAATATAATAATTTAAAATCTCATTTGATATTATAAACATTGGGTTAACAACATTTAACAAGATCGTTAACCTAAAGGTTTCAAAACAACACTTACATGTAACGACTAACGATGACTTAACGACTCAGTTAAAATGTATATACATGTAGTGTTTTAATATGTATTTATACACTTTTGAAAGACTTCAATACACTTATCAAAATACTTCTACTTAACAAAAATGCTTACAATTACATCCTCGTTCAGTTTCATCAACAATTCTACTCGTATGCACCCGTATTCGTACTCGTACAATACACAGCTTTTAGATGTATGTACTATTGGTATATACACTCCAATGATCTGCTCTTAGCAGCCCATGTGAGTCACCTAACACATGTGGGAACCATCATTTGGCAACTAGCATGAAATATCTCATAAAATTACAAAAATATGAGTAATCATTCATGACTTATTTACATGAAAACAAAATTACATATCCTTTATATCTAATCCATACACCAACGACCAAAAACACCTACAAACACTTTCATTCTTCAATTTTCTTCATCTAATTGATCTCTCTCAAGTTCTATCTTCAAGTTCTAAGTGTTCTTCATAAATTCCAAAAGTTCTAGTTTCATAAAATCAAGAATACTTTCAAGTTTGCTAGCTCACTTCCAATCTTGTAAGGTGATCATCCAACCTCAAGAAATCTTTGTTTATTACAGTAGGTTATCATTCTAATACAAGGTAATAATCATATTCAAACTTTGGTTCAATTTCTATAACTATAACAATCTTATTTCAAGTGATGATCTTACTTGAACTTGTTTTCGTGTCATGATTCTGCTTCAAGAACTTCGAGCCATCCAAGGATCCATTGAAGCTAGATCCATTTTTCTCTTTTCCAGTAGGTTTATCCAAGGAACTTAAGGTAGTAATGATGTTCATAACATCATTCGATTCATACATATAAAGCTATCTTATTCGAAGGTTTAAACTTGTAATCACTAGAACATAGTTTAGTTAATTCTAAACTTGTTCGCAAACAAAAGTTAATCCTTCTAACTTGACTTTTAAAATCAACTAAACACATGTTCTATATCTATATGATATGCTAACTTAATGATTTAAAACCTGAAAACACGAAAAACACCGTAAAACCGGATTTACGCCGTCGTAGTAACACCGCGGGCTTTTTTGGGTTAGTTAATTAAAAACTATGATAAACTTTGATTTAAAAGTTGTTATTCAGAGAAAATGATTTTTATTATGAACATGAAACTATATCCAAAAATTATGGTTAAACTCAAAGTGGAAGTATGTTTTCTAAAATGGTCATCTAGACGTCGTTCTTTCGACTGAAATGACTACCTTTACAAAAACGACTTGTAACTTATTTTTCCGACTATAAACCTATACTTTTCTGTTTAGATTCATAAAATAGAGTTCAATATGAAACCATAGCAATTTGATTCACTCAAAACGGATTTAAAATGAAGAAGTTATGGGTAAAACAAGATTGGATAATTTTTCTCATTTTAGCTACGTGAAAATTGGTAACAAATCTATTCCAACCATAACTTAATCAACTTGTATTGTATATTATGTAATCTTGAGATACCATAGACACGTATACAATGTTTCGACCTATCATGTCGACACATCTATATATATTTCGGAACAACCATAGACACTCTATATGTGAATGTTGGAGTTAGCTATACAGGGTTGAGGTTGATTCCAAAATATATATAGTTTGAGTTGTGATCAATACTGAGATACGTATACACTGGGTCGTGGATTGATTCAAGATAATATTTATCGATTTATTTCTGTACATCTAACTGTGGACAACTAGTTGTAGGTTACTAACGAGGACAGCTGACTTAATAAACTTAAAACATCAAAATATATTAAAAGTGTTGTAAATATATTTTGAACATACTTTGATATATATGTATATATTGTTATAGGTTCGTGAATCAACCAGTGGCCAAGTCTTACTTCCCGACGAAGTAAAAATCTGTGAAAGTGAGTTATAGTCCCACTTTTAAAATCTAATATTTTTGGGATGAGAATACATACAGGTTTTATAAATGATTTACAAAATAGACACAAGTACGTGAAACTACATTCTATGGTTGAATTATCAAAATCGAATATGCCCCTTTTTATTAAGTCTGGTAATCTAAGAATTAGGGAACAGACACCCTAATTGACGCGAATCCTAAAGATAGATCTATTGGGCCTAACAAACCCCATCCAAAGTACCGGATGCTTTAGTACTTCGAAATTTATATCATATCCGAAGGGTGTCCCGGAATGATGGGGATATTCTTATATATGCATCTTGTTAATGTCGGTTACCAGGTGTTTACCATATGAATGATTTTTATCTCTATGTATGGGATGTGTATTGAAATATGAAATCTTGTGGTCTATTGTTACGATTTGATATATATAGGTTAAACCTATAACTCACCAACATTTTTTGTTGACGTTTAAAGCATGTTTATTCTTAGGTGAATATTAAGAGCTTCCGCTGTTGCATACTAAAATAAGGACAAGATTTGGAGTCCATGTTTGTATGATATTGTGTAAAAACTGCATTTTCGATGTAACATATTTGTATTGTAAACCATTATGTAATGGTCGTGTGTAAACAGGATATTTTAGATTATCATTATTTGATAATCTACGTAAAGCTTTTTAAACCTTTATTTATGAAATAAAGGTTATGGTTTGTTTTAAAAATGAATGCAGTCTTTGAAAAACGTCTCATATAGAGGTCAAAACCTCGCAACGAAATCAATTAATATGGAACGTTTTTAATCAATAAGAACGGGACATTTCAGTAACAAATCTATATTAATCATATCCTAGCTAACTTATATTGTATTATACATGTATTCTAATATATTATGTAATCTTGGGATACCGTAGACACGTATGCAAATGTTTTGACATATCATATCGACCCATGTGTATATATTATTTGGAACAACCATAGACACTCTATATGCAGTAATGAGGGAGTTAGCTATACAGGGTTGAGGTTGATTCCAAAAATATATATACTTTGAGTTGTGATCTAGCCTGAGACGTGTATACACTGGGTCATGGATTGATTCAAGATAATATATATCAATTTTTTTCTGTACATCTAACGTTGGACAACTAGTTGTAGGTTACTAACGAGGACAACTGACTTAAACTTAAAACATCAAAATGTATTAAAAGTGTTGTAAATATATTTTGAATATACTTTGAAATATATGTACATATTTGTTATAGGTTCGTGAATCGACCAGTGGCCAAGTCTTACTTCCCGACGAAGTAAAAATCTGTGAAAGTGAGTTATAGTCCCACTTTTAAAATCTAATATTTTTGGGATGAGAATACATGCAGGTTTTATAAATGATTTACAAAATAGACACAAGTACGTGAAACTACATTCTATGGTTAAATTATCGAAATCGAATATGCCCCTTTTTATTAAGTCTGGTAATCTAAGAATTAGGGAACAGACACCCTAATTGACACGAATCCTAAAGATAGATCTATTGGGCCTAACAAACCCCATCCAAAGTACCGGATGCTTTAGTACTTCGAAATTTATATCATATTCGAAGGGTGTCCCGGAATGATGGGGATATTCTTATATATGCATCTTGTTAATGTCGGTTATCAGGTGTTCACCATATGAATGATTTTTATCTCTATGTATGGAATGCGTATTGAAATATGAAATCTTGTGGTCTATTGTTACGATTTGATATATATATATATATATATATATATATATATATATATATATATATATATATATATATATATATATATATATATATATATATATATATATATATATATATAGGTTAAACCTATAACTCACCAACATTTTTGTTGACGTTTAAAGCATGTTTATTCTCAGGTGAATACTAAGAGCTTCCGCTATTGCATACTAAAATAAAGACAAGATTTGGAGTCAATGTTTGTATGATATTGTGTAAAAACTGCATTCAAGAAACATATGTCGATGTAATATATTTCTATTGTAAACCATTATGTAATGGTCGAGTGTAAACAGTATATTTTAGATTATCAATATTTGATAATCTACGTAATGCTTTTGAAACCTTTATTGATAAAATAAAGGTTATGGTTGTTTTAAAAATGAATGCAGTCTTTGAAAAGTGTCTCATATAGAGGTCAAAACCTCGCAACGAAATCAATTAATATGAAACGTTTATAATCAATATGAACGGGACATTTCAGTTGGTATCCGAGCGTTGGTCTTAGAGAACCAGAATTTTGCATTAGTGTGTCTTATCGAGTTTGTTAGGATGCATTAGTGAGTCTGGACTTCGACCGTGTTTACTTGAAAAATGATTGCTTAACAAATTTTGTTGGAAACTATATATTTTTAACATGTGAATATTATGTGATATATTAATCTCTTAACGTGTTTGATATTATGTGATAGATGTCTACCTCTAAAACAAGTCTCATTGACTCACCTAATAATAATGAAGAGTCAAATGTAAATTGGAATGATTCATGGACTGATTCACAAGTTCCCGAAGAGGAACCGGAAGAAGAGTCGGAACCGGAAGAAGAATCGGAACCGGAAGAAGAATCGGAACCGGAAGAAGAAATGGAACCAGTGGGGGAAATAATAAAATGGTTAAGTAAAAGAAAATCCTCAACCAACCGACCAAAGTTAATTATGGTCAATGGTGTTTCCGCCAAGGAAGCAAAGTATTGGGAGGATTACCAATTCTCTGATGAATCGGATCCCGACAAGGATTCCGATGATGTTATAGAAATTACCCCAACACAATTTAATAAGGCAAAAGAGAACAATAAGGGAAAGGGCATAAAAATAGAGAAATTTGATTCCAAACCCGATGAACTTTATATGTATCGTCAACACCCGTATTTCTTAAGTTGTGACAATAACCCGGGAACCTCTAAACCACCAGGTTTTTCTAAACCAATGTGGAAAATGACGGCTCGTATTAGGGAAACATCATATATCCCTAGAAACTTGGCAAAACGAACCAAAATCGAAGAAGAAGAAATGAGCGAGTCGGAATAAGATAGTTATATTCGTGTGGTGTAATATATGTAATATAGTGTGCTTATGCTTTATGATATATGTAAAAATTGGTTGTATTAATAAGTTTTTTTTTTATGAATCTAACTCTTGTCTATTTTACAGTATAAAAACACAAAATGGATAGACAACCCAATATTTTAAGAGACCTACCCGGAGACATGATTGATGAAATCTTGTCTAGAGTCGGTCAGAATTCCTCGGCACAACTATTTAAGGCGAGATCAGTTTGTAAGACATTCGAAGAACGTTCCAAGAATGCCTTGGTTTATAAAAGGCTTTCGTTCGAAAGATGGGGGATATCACATTGGGAAATCCATAAGTTACGATGTGTTTACTTTGACGCATATATTGCGAGGAACCCAAATGCTATTTTACGCAACGGGTTAAGAAATTATTTTGACTCAATATATCCGAATATAGGACTTCGTGATTTAGAAAAAGCGGCTAACATGCAACATAAAGAAGCATGTTATTCTTACGGGTTAGTAATGTTCGCTTCTCACCAAAGTGAGAACAAGAACATCGGGCTACAACTATTAAACAAAACGTTCCCACAAGTGACGGACTCAGTAGTTGGGGTGAGAAACAAGGTTTTTAAATTGTTACGGGACTGTTGGACATTACGTAACCCTCGTCCCTTTGATGACGTTACAACACGCTGTCTTATCAACGGCCATAACGGTTACGTTCCACAAGACCAAGGATGGGAAGTAGTCCTAGTAAAACCAGAATGCATGACTTGTTTCTGGACGTATGAATTACGTGTCTTTATTGCCTTTACTGAACGACTTGTGTACTAGCTAGAATTATCTTCACAACCATCTTGTATCAAATTTATTGTGTGCTATATTTCATGCTATATGTAAAATAAGCGGTATTGTAAGTTTGTAAAATATTGTGTAAAAGTTTGAACGCGAAATATTATTATAATCAGTTTTTCATATAGAATTGTAGTAGTTGAATTGTATATTAGCTACTAAGTATGAACTTAACGGGTAGGTACTACCCGAATTTAAACTTATAAAACGCTAATATGAAGAAAAAGCTTTTATAAATGAGTTCATATTATGCTACGAAATACTATTAACTACTCTTAATATTCTGTATGATTAACTTGTTCCATTTGACAATTTTGAAGGAAATGGCACCGACTACTCGACACACCGTGAATATGAATGAAGAGGAATTCCGTACTTTTCTAGCTTCAAACATAGCCGCAGTACAGGCTGCGCTACATACCAACAATAACCTTGGATCTAGCAATGCAGCTAACAGCGCAAGAAATTGTGTAAGATGCACCTACAAAGAATTCACTGCCTGCAAACCTTTGGAATTTGATGGAACCGAAGGGCCGATCAGATTGAAACGGTGGACCGAGAAGGTCGAATCGGTGTTTGCCATAAGTAAGTGTACTGAAGAGGACAAAGTGAAGTACGCTACGCATACCTTCACAGGTACTGCGTTAACATGGTGGAATACCTATCTAGAGCAAGTGGGACAAGATGATGCTTACGCACTACCGTGGTCAGCATTCAAGCACTTGATGAACGAGAAGTACCGTCCCAGAACCGAGGTCAATAAGCTCAAGACATAACTTAGAGGGTTACGAATCCAATGATTTGATATTACCACGTATGAAAACAATTCACAGAATTGTGCCTATTGTGTCCGAGAGCGTTCGAAGATGAGGAATAGAAGATCGACGCGTTTGTGAAAGGATTACCGGAAAGAATCCAAGAAGATATAAGTTCACACGAGCCCGCCTCCATACAACAGGCATGTAGAATGGCTCATAAACTAGTGAACCAGATTGAGGAAAGAATTAAAGAACAGGCGGCTGAAGAGGCCAATGTGAAGCAAGTCAAAAGAAAGTGGGAGGAAAACGGTGATAAGAATCACCAATACAACAACAACAGCAATTACAACAATAATCGCAACAACTATCCCAACAATCGCAACATCAATCGTAACTACAACAAACGGCCCAACAACAACAACAACAACAACAACAACTATAACAATCATCCCAACAACAATAACAACAGCAACAACAACAACAATCAGAAGCAGCTATGCCAAAGGTGTGAAAAGTATCACTCGGGGTTCTGCACTAAATTTTGCAACAAGTGTAAAAGAAATGGTCATAGCGCGGCAAAGTGTGAGGTCTACGGACCATGGGTTAACAGAACGAAAGGAACAAATGGTGTCGGAACGAGTAATGGTGGAGCAAGTAGTGTCGGAGCAAGTTATGCCAATGTAGTTTGTTATAAATGTGGAAGACCAGGCCACATTATTAAAAATTGCCCGAACCAGGAAAACACGAATGGACAAGGCCGCGGAAGAGTTTTTAATATTAATGCGGCAGAGGCACAAGAAGACCCGGAGCTTGTTACGGGTACGTTTCTTATTGACAATAAATCTGATTACGTTTTATTTGATTCGGGTGCGGATAGAAGCTATATGAGTAGAGATTTTTGTGCTAAATTAAGTTGTCCATTGACGCCGTTGAATAGTTAATTTTTACTCGAATTAGCAAACGGTAAATTAATTTCAGCAGATTATATATGCCGGAATCGAGAAATTAAACTGGGTAGCGAAATATTTAAGATTGATTTGATACCAGTAGAGTTAGGGAGTTTTGATGTAATAGTTGGCATGGACTGGCTGAAGAAGGTGAAAGCAGAGATCGTATGTTATAAAAATGCAATTCGCATTGTACGAGAAGAAGGAGAACCCTTAATGGTGTACGGAGAAAAGGGCAACACGAAGCTACATCTTATTAGTAATTTGAAGGCACAAAAACTAATAAGAAAAGGTTGCTATGCTGTTCTAGCACACTGATGATGTAGCGTGAGGGTACGAAATACTATTATTTTTACTAGGAAATACTACAAAATATGACACAAGTTTTATTAATTTACGGATGGGATATACCTAAACCTTGCTACAACACTATAGGCAGTGTACCTAATCGTAAAGTAGTGTAGTTTTTAGTAAGTCCGGTTCGTTCCACAGGGAGCTGGTGAAACTTACTATATTTTTAACTATATTTATACAAAATATATATAATTATATAAGTAGTAATATTATTATAAAAGGGGGGTTTTACCGTTTAATGACCGGTTTGTCGATTCTATATTTTAAGCGTAAAGATAAATGACGATAATTAAAGTGCGTAAAATAATGACAATAAATAAAATGACAGTAAATAAAATTGCGAGTAATAAAATGACAGTAAATAAAGATACGATGAGAAATATAATAAAAGAATTATGCTTATTTAAACTTCCGTAATCATGATGTTTGACGTGTTGATTTTAATTTATTACCATGGGTTAATTGTCCTTTGTCCTGGTTTATTTGATACGTCTATCTGGTTTTTGTCCATAATAGTCCATCGGTCATAAATATAAAGTGCGAGTATCCTCGTCAAATTACCCTTATACCCGAAGTCAAATATTCCAACTGATTAAGGATTTAAACTGTGACGCAGTTATCACTTCTGTCAACAATTACACCAGTTATCACTGTATGTAATCCACCCCTGTTTTAATTAGTTTATGAATATTAATTCATCCACTTGATCAGAATGAATAATCAATTACCCAACCCAATTGATTAATTAAATGATTATAACAGATTCCATATGAACGTCACTAAATAGGACAACCATAATCATTATTAATTATTAGGATAATTAATTTGAAGATAGGTTCGACAGACTCCAATGAGTTGTCACTCAATTAGACAATACCCCCCATCTATTAATAGTCAATAATCCAATTTCCACAAGTGTCGGTCTTTTGCCCAAACCTTAATTATGGTCCAAAGTTCAATAACCCAATTTTAGTAATTAGCCCAACATCATGAGTACTTCATTTTAAATAAGCATAATAACGACTTAGCTACGAGACATTAATGTAAAAAGGTTGAACATAACTTACAATGATTAAAAATAGCGTAGCGTTACACGGACAGAATTTCGACTTACACACTCAAATGATCTCTATCATAAATCTTATTATTATCATAATTTAAACTTAAAATTAAGATTATTGTTATATCTTATTACATTAACATTATGATAGAGATATAGAATATAGATATTGATAATTGATATTGATAATTGATCGAAGAAAAAAAGATCGGAGAAAAATTCTTCCTCTCTTCATCGAACGTATCGTTCCTTTTATAGGAAAATTAGAATTCAAATTTTCATTTACGACCCCTGAACTATGCTCAATTAACAACTTTTTATTATTTAATATTATTCTTATTATGAATTATTTAAATATTATATTTTATTCTTGTGCATAGTTGACTTGTAATTTTTACACCGTTGCGTCGAGCGTTGAGAGTTGGTTCATGTCCTGGTTCCGGATTTTCGAACGTCCTTTCGTACAATTTTATATCGTGTACTTTGCGTTTTGTAACTTGTACTCTTGTCATTTTTAGACGTTCTTCATCAATAATTTGAACCTTTTGAATTGTATCTTGTACATTTGAGCTTTTTGGACGTTTTGGTCTTTCAAATCTTCGTTTTTGTCTTTAAATCTTCATTTTCGAGCGATTTGCGTCTTTCGTCTTCGCACTTATTTATTTAACTATTACAACTAAAAATAAGGAAATTACATTTAAAAACTTTACATATTGGAACGATATTGCTACTAAATATATGTTCATTTGGAGCACTATCAAATATCCCCACACTTGAGCGTTGCTTGTCCTCAAGCAATACAGAACTTGAAATAAAAACATACATGAATCACTTTTTTATTCATCATACTTTGTACATCAGTGATTTTGATATAGCGGTATAAACAATGACAGTAATGATGGTTAAAGGTGGGTGTGTCATCCACAGTTGCCTCGGGTTTAGGTCAACGACACTTGCAATCAAATAGCCGATTTACTTTCGGTTTCCAAAGCAAAGTGCACATTTGAAAGGCGGTTTACAGTCCCACATGACTATAAAAATTTAGATCCTTTAAGGAAATTGGATCTTTATGAAAACATTTGATCTTTTGAAAATTCAAGCTAGATTTTACCCTAGATAAGTTTTCTGATTTGATCCACCATTGGTGTTGCAAAATATATTTGTGGATCAATATTTTGGCTAAAAACATTTAGGTTTGTGTAATCCACTGCTATCCCGGTATCGGAAAGCACACATCCAGTTTACGTGTTCCGTATATTACCTTTCGGCAAACTACCGTCCGGTTGTAAAGGAAAGCGATGAACAAGAAACTGTTAAGGCAATGTCCCGTGACATGCAGATGATTATGGTCTTTTAACGTGTCGGATGCTAGAACTATCCTTGGTAGGAGCGATAGTAAAGATCATCCTATGATTTTTCGGTCTGGCACAAGGTCCTGTCTCTGACCATGCTATGCAACCACCGTTCTTACGGTTGACACCCGATTTGCTTCAGGTGACCTAATGAATTCCAGGTGAATTCCTAGGATTTTACGTTCAATGGTAATGAACGCATTGAAAATGGATTTTCAGAAAACAAATCGGTTTGTATTTTTGATCAAAATATTTTCTCGTTCAAGCTCGAGTTTAGATATCATTGAATTCCATGAGTTTGAATTCTCAATCTTTAAGGTCAATCTCTAGGATTGAGTAATATCAGTCTTAAAAGCTGATTTTTAATCTTTAAGGAGATTATCCTTTCTGGGGATCTGATTCATTAGTCTTATCAAGCTAATTTGCACGGTGCCTCCCCATTGTACGAGATAAATCCTTCTCATGGTTAGGATAAATCTGACCACTTGGCGACCCTGTTTGATGCTGAGGTCCGTGGATTTCCTGCTGATTTTAGAGATGACTTTTCTAGATTTTTCGTCAACCTACAGCTGGTCTAGACGACACTTCATGACCTAAATCAAGAAGCGCGTTTCTTTTTCGGAAGACTTTACTTCCTTTTAATGATGGAATTGATTCATCGTGTAGATCCATCTTTCTTACAGTAAATCGGGTAAAACTGATTAAAATCGTCCAAAGCAAAAGTACCTGCAATAATCTTGTACAAAAATATGTGATATATGTTTTAAATTGAATAACTTGGTACATTCTTCCCACACTTAGTTTCTTTCTTTGCCTTTTTATTTTCTTCTATTTCATTTTAAATGAATTCAAGCGTTTTAGGGTGTTTCTCAATTTATGTCCTTTTCGAGGTAACGATAATTTCGGTATTATCACCTAGTTTTCATCGTTCATAAATATGTATAAACATGATTTTGAGTTCATTTAATTGAAAATTTTTCAAATTTTCACAAAATTTGGCAAATAAACTAAGTATAAACCCGAGAGAATTTATAACCCTTCCCCACACTTGAGATCATGCAATGCCCTCATTTGCATGAAATCAGACTACAATTATAAATTCATGAGGGTGATTAGCGTAGAAAAGTGATTAAAAATACCGAGTTTGCAAACATATTGTTATTTCACATTTGATTTTTTTTTTTTATTTTTTCTTGTCAAAATCAGTAGCTTTTGCTGAACTTCATGACAGTCTTTGAAAGTGCGCTGTTTTACCCTGTTGTGTACATAACATAAAATACAAACATATATATACATATTTTTGAAGTTTGGTACATAACCCCACGTTCAAAAATTTATAATATATAATATTTTTGGCATCCTTTAGATCAATAAAATTAAAAATAATGATAACAAAATTTGTCGCCCCGCCCTCGGGTAAAGCAATTTCGGCTCAACGACCTAGTCTTTAACTCACGACGAATTTTAGAAATCATTTTTTTAAACTTAATGAAATAAAGTAAATTTTTGTTTTTAAAATCATTCAAAACATAAATTTAAAAAGCATATTAATTTTATATAAAACCTACTAAATAAAAAGATTCAGAATGGAGGGAGAAAACTAGTTCTTTAGTGTCTGCTAGCGGAAAAGACCAATCGGGTTCCATTCTCGGAACTACACGAGAACAGAACAACTAACTCTAGATAACATTTTCTTAGAACATTTGAATCTCCCCACACTTAGGTAGCTGTGGTGTCGAAATTGTGATTAACTTCATCGTCAATTTCTTTTGGTCCATAATCAACTTGCCTATCTGTGACTTTTTCTTTAAGCCAGTGCCCGGCTTCTTCCGTAATATCCCAAAATTCAACTAGTTTCGCCTTTTCTTTAGGCGACAGATTGGATACTAACCGGTTACATAACTTAAAGTTCCCCTTACTTCTAGCATCGATAGCCCGTTTAAAAAGTTTCTTCATTGAACTGTTAATAACGGGGTCATTTAATTTCGTATCAACAACGGGGTTCTTTATTATCAAGTCATCATTAGGTTTTACTTCATTTTCCCCACACTTAGGCGTTTTATTATTGCTAAGTACTACCGTTGGAGTTGGTAAAACAACATGGTTATTACCAATCGTTTTTACTGGTTCAACGGTTTTAGTTGGTGGAGATTTAGACTTTCGAATCATAAAGGTGATTGATTTGTTACCACTTTTAAGTGTCATTCTTCCATTTCCTACATCAAATAACGCCCCGGTGGACGCAAAGAATGGTCGACCTAAAATTAGAGGAATGTTTGGGTCCTCTTCTATGTCAATGACAATGAATTCGACTAGAAAGGTTAAATTGCCTACTTGAACGGGTAGGTTGTCAGCAATTCCAACTGGGTGCTTAATGGTTTGATCAAAGAGTCGAACACTCATATCCGTTGGACTTAACTTACCTACTCCTAATCTCTTATATAATGAAAGAGGCATAACACTTACACTTGCACCTAAATCTGCTAGTGCATCATACATGACACAATCACTAAGTAGACAAGGAACAATAAATTCACCCGGATCACCTACCCTAGGTGGAGGTTTTGGTGGAACTGTCTTCACCGGGTTTATATTTACGGCTTTTGTTTCTTGCACTTTCTTATTCTTTTTCTTCTTCTTCTTTCCAGAGGTATCACAATCTTTATTACCTATCACTTGCTCATACTCAACTCCTTTTCTTGGAAACGGGATGGGTGGTTTGTATGGTGCCACCACTGGCTTTACATACTCGGGTGGTGGTGGTGGTGTAACTTCTTCATTGTTACTCTCATCTAAAACCTTCCCATCTTCTGATGCTGGTTTTTCAGAATTCGTTGAAACCATATTAACATTCTCATTCCGAGGATTTACTTCAGTATTACTCGGTAGCTTTCTTTGTTCCCTCTCACTCATCATGCTAGCAAGAGTACCTACGTGTTTTTCAAGATTCAAAATGGAAGCTTGTTGAGTTCTTAATGACTGATCAAACCTCTCGTTCGTTTGGGTTTGAGATGTAATGAATTGTGTTTGAGATTCAATCAGCTTGAATACCACGTCTTCCATATTTGACTTTTTCTCTTCAGTTTGTTGTTGTGGTTTATATAAGCCAGGTCTTTGTTGATTGAAAGTGTTGTTTTGAGTTGGTTGGTTATTCGGACCTTGTTGGTTATACCAGTTATTTTCGGGTCCTTTTGGATTGTAAAGAATGTTTTGATTTCGATTGAAGTTTAGCTTTGGCGGTTGATAATTATTTTGATAATTATTTCCAGGCCTTTGGTTCATATAGGAAACATTCTCTCGTTGTTCCATCGTTGGTTCAATGTGACAATCTTTCAATAAGTGTGGTCCACCGCATTGCTCACAACTGATTCGTATTGCGTGAATATCTTTATTCATCTTTTCCATTCGTCTTTCGAAAGCATCTATTTTTGCGGAAACGGAATCAAAGTCATGGCTAGAATCGGCTCTAGCCACTTTAGATGATCGAAAGATATCTTTTTCTTGATGCCACTCATGTGAGTGGGAGGCTGTGTTATCAATAATTTTGTAAGCTTCAGTTGCGGTTTTCTTCATAATGGAACCACCAGCTGTTATGTCGATGTCTTTTCGTGTGGCGATGTCTACGCCTTTATAGAAGATTTGTACTATTTGAAAAGTATCTAATCCGTGTTGAGGACATCCTCTCAACATCCTTCCGAATCTTGTCCACGCCTCATATAATGTTTCATTTGGATTTTGCGCGAACGTAACAATTTCTCCTTGAAGTCTCACGGCTTTGGATGCCGGAAAGAATCGTTTAAGAAATTTTTCAACTAAAACATCCCATGTGTCAATCGCCCCTTCAGGTAACGATTCTAACCAATCTTTGGCTTCTCCCTTTAAAGTCCAGGGAAATAACATGAGATAGATTTGTTCGTCTTTCACTTCTCGGATTTTGAATAGTGTACAAATTCTTTTAAACGTACGAAGGTGTTCGTTAGGATCTTCATTCGGTGTACCACTGAATTGGCATTGGTTAGTTACCATGTGTAGAATTTGTCCTTTGATTTCATAATCTGGAGCATTAACTTCTGGTTTAATAATGGCGTGACCTTGGCCAGTGCGCTTAGCTCTCATTCGTTCTTCCATACTTAGAGGTTCTAGATTTTCCATGATTGGATTTGTTGTATCCGAATCACTAGAGGATTCTGATTTAATGGTTTCTTTCCTCAACAATCTCTGTTTGAATGATTGGTGGTTCCGGAGGAAAGTTTAATGGTTCGGGATCTACAAACCGTTCCTGAATATTCTCCGGATTCTCAATTGTGATATTGGTTTCAAAAACTGGATTATCGGAAATTTGAGTTGAAGTACTCGGTCGACTTGATGACGAGTCTAAAGAAAAATCAACGGCAGCTATATTTGTTAAACGATGTCTTGATCGAGTTACAGGTGGTGAACGTACAAAAGGTGGTGAACGTCTTGCTCGGTGCATTCACTGAATATCCTATTAGTTTTAAAAAGGAAAGAAAAATTATAATAAGTTATCCAACCAATAGACTTTTCTGATTTTGCCCACGTTTCGAATAGCCAAAAGATGCAGCAGAGGGGCAGGATTCGTTTGGTCTCAATATAATTGAGGACTGTTTGGTTCCAATAACCCGGTCCACGTACAAATCCAACTATTACTACGAACCAGAAAATTTTGATGTCTATCAATTTAACCACTTAAAATAAATTTTCGTAATTTTAAGAAATTTAGAGAAGAAGTAGAAAAAATTCTAAGTCCTAAAAACTAGAATGGCGAGAAATAAGAGAGAAAAAGAGTGCGCGTCGAAAAGTGTCGAAAAACGAAAAAGGCGAAGAGTGACTTATAAGACTTTAAAAACACGCGATTAATCCAACCTTATAACTATCACTATCTTAAAATTAAAACTACAAATAGAGATTACTAATTGGAATTGTAATTGATACATAGGTAAAAGGCGTCGAAGAAAAAAAAAAAAAAAAAAATAAGAAAATAGCACGAAAAATGGCGTCGCAAAATTTTAAGGCACCTAAATTTTAATCTAAAGAAAAAGTACTTAAGGGATTTTACGGCAATACTAAAAATTCTAGAAGTAAAAATAACTATGGCAAAACTAAACTTAATACTAAAAGTTGCGAATATAGTCTAAAAATCTAAAGGTAATAAAACTAAAAAAAAACATTTTTTTTTATAGACAAAATTTTAAAAATATATATATTTTTTTTTAATAAAATTTTTTTTTTTTTTTTTTTTTTTTACGTTTTTTTTTTTTTTTTTTTACGTTTTTGTTTTTTTTTTTTTTTTTTTTTTTTTTTTTTTTTTTTTTAAAAAACGATTTTTTTTTTTTTTTTTTTAAAACGATTTTTTTTTTACAAATTAATAATTTTTTTATAATTATAATTTTTTTTTTTAAACTTTTTTTTTTTTTTTTTTAATTCATTTACTATTCATGAATAGTAAATGAAAATAAATTAATTAATTTACTATTCACATGAAAGCGACATGATAGCAATTATTAATTATAAGTTACATAATATACCCCTGAAGTATTTAATAAATACGACTTTTTTTTTTTTTTAAAATTTACGTAAAGATTCTTAAATATTTTTATATTATTATATTCTATTTCAATATTATTATATTATTATATTCTATTTCAATATTATTATATTATTATATTTTATTTCAATATTATTATAATTAAAAATATAGCGTTTTAGCGCTCCCCGGCAGCGGCGCCAAAAACTTGATGATGTAGCGTGAGGGTACGAAATACTATTATTTTTACTAGGAAATACTACAAAATATGACACAAGTTTTATTAATTTACGGATGGGATATACCTAAACCTTGCTACAACACTATAGGCAGTGTACCTAATCGTAAAGTAGTGTAGTTTTTAGTAAGTCCGGTTCGTTCCACAGGGAGCTGGTGAAACTTACTATATTTTTAACTATATTTATACAAAATATATATAATTATATAAGTAGTAATATTATTATAAAAGGGGGGTTTTACCGTTTAATGACCGGTTTGTCGATTCTATATTTTAAGCGTAAAGATAAATGACGATAATTAAAGTGCGTAAAATAATGACAATAAATAAAATGACAGTAAATAAAATTGCGAGTAATAAAATGACAGTAAATAAAGATACGATGAGAAATATAATAAAAGAATTATGCTTATTTAAACTTCCGTAATCATGATGTTTGACGTGTTGATTTTAATTTATTACCATGGGTTAATTGTCCTTTGTCCTGGTTTATTTGATACGTCTATCTGGTTTTTGTCCATAATAGTCCATCGGTCATAAATATAAAGTGCGAGTATCCTCGTCAAATTACCCTTATACCCGAAGTCAAATATTCCAACTGATTAAGGATTTAAACTGTGACGCAGTTATCACTTCTGTCAACAATTACACCAGTTATCACTGTATGTAATCCACCCCTGTTTTAATTAGTTTATGAATATTAATTCATCCACTTGATCAGAATGAATAATCAATTACCCAACCCAATTGATTAATTAAATGATTATAACAGATTCCATATGAACGTCACTAAATAGGACAACCATAATCATTATTAATTATTAGGATAATTAATTTGAAGATAGGTTCGACAGACTCCAATGAGTTGTCACTCAATTAGACAATACCCCCCATCTATTAATAGTCAATAATCCAATTTCCACAAGTGTCGGTCTTTTGCCCAAACCTTAATTATGGTCCAAAGTTCAATAACCCAATTTTAGTAATTAGCCCAACATCATGAGTACTTCATTTTAAATAAGCATAATAACGACTTAGCTACGAGACATTAATGTAAAAAGGTTGAACATAACTTACAATGATTAAAAATAGCGTAGCGTTACACGGACAGAATTTCGACTTACACACTCAAATGATCTCTATCATAAATCTTATTATTATCATAATTTAAACTTAAAATTAAGATTATTGTTATATCTTATTACATTAACATTATGATAGAGATATAGAATATAGATATTGATAATTGATATTGATAATTGATCGAAGAAAAAAAGATCGGAGAAAAATTCTTCCTCTCTTCATCGAACGTATCGTTCCTTTTATAGGAAAATTAGAATTCAAATTTTCATTTACGACCCCTGAACTATGCTCAATTAACAACTTTTTATTATTTAATATTATTCTTATTATGAATTATTTAAATATTATATTTTATTCTTGTGCATAGTTGACTTGTAATTTTTACACCGTTGCGTCGAGCGTTGAGAGTTGGTTCATGTCCTGGTTCCGGATTTTCGAACGTCCTTTCGTACAATTTTATATCGTGTACTTTGCGTTTTGTAACTTGTACTCTTGTCATTTTTAGACGTTCTTCATCAATAATTTGAACCTTTTGAATTGTATCTTGTACATTTGAGCTTTTTGGACGTTTTGGTCTTTCAAATCTTCGTTTTTGTCTTTAAATCTTCATTTTCGAGCGATTTGCGTCTTTCGTCTTCGCACTTATTTATTTAACTATTACAACTAAAAATAAGGAAATTACATTTAAAAACTTTACATATTGGAACGATATTGCTACTAAATATATGTTCATTTGGAGCACTATCACACACGTCGAGAAAGTACAAACTGAAGAAAAGAGCATCAATGATGTTCCCGTCGCAAAAGAATTTCTCGATGTATTTCTGAAAGAATTACCGGGACTACCTCCACATCGATCTGTTGAATTTTAAATAGATCTTGTACCAGGAGCGGTACCAATAGCTCGTGCTCCTTATAGACTCACGCCAAGCGACATGAAAGAACTACAAAGCCACTTGCAAGAACTATTAGAACGTGGTTTCATTCGACCAAGCACATCACCATGGGGAGCTCCTATTTTGTTTGTCAAGAAGAAGGATGGTACATTTAGGTTGTGTGTTGACTACAGAGAGTTGAACAAACTTACCATCAAAAACCGTTATCCACTGCCGAGAATTGATGACTTATTTGATCAACTACAAGGCTCGTCGGTTTATTCGAAGATCGATTTATGTTCTGGATATCATCAAATGCGAGTAAAGGAGGATGATATTCCAAAAACTGCTTTTAGGACGCGTTATTGTCATTACGAGTTTATAGTTATGTCGTTTGGATTGACTAACGCACCAGCTATGTTCATGGACCTTATGAACCGAGTGTGTGGGCCATATCTTGACAAGTTTGTCATTGTTTTCATCGATGACATACTTATTTACTCAAAGAATGATCAAGAGCACGAAGAACATTTGAGAAAAGTGCTAGAAGTATTGAGGAAAGAAAAATTGTACGCTAAATTTTCAAAGTATGCATTTTAGTTGGAAGAAGTTCAATTCCTCGGTCACATAGTGAACAAAGAAGGTATCCAAGTAGACCCAGCAAAGATCGAAACCGTTGAAAAGTGGGAAACTCCAAAAACTCTGAAGCATATACGTCAATTTTTAGGATTGGCTGGTTACTACAGAAGATTCATCCAAGATTTCTCCAAAATAGCAAAACCCTTGACTGCATTAAAGGGAAGAAATTTGAATGGAAGGATGAACAAGAGAAGGCGTTTCAATTATTGAATAAAAAGCTAACTACGGCACCTATATTGTCATTGCCTGAAGGGAATGATGATTTTGTGATTTATTGTGACGCATCAAAGCAAGGTCTCGGTTGTGTATTAATGCAACGAACGAAGGTGATTGCTTATGCATCTAGACAATTGAAGATTCACGAGCAAAATTATACGATGCATGATTTGGAATTAGGCACGGTTGTTTTTGCATTAAAGACTTGGAGGCACTACTTATATGGGGTCAAAAGTATTATATATACCGACCACAAAAGTCTTCAACATATATTTAATCAGAAACAACTGAATATGAGGCAGCGTATGTGGATTGAATTGTTGAATGATTACAACTTTGAGATTTGTTACCACCTGGGGAAGGCAAATGTGGTAGCCGACGCCTTGAGCAGAAAGGATAGAGAACCCATTCGAGTAAAATCTATTAATATAATGATTCACACTAACCTTACTACTCAAATAAAGGAGGCGCAACAGGAGTTTTAAAAGAGAGAAATTTAAAGGATGAAATACCCAAAGGATCGGAGAAGCATCTTAATATTCGGGAAGACGGAACCCGGTATAGGGCTGAAAGAATTTGGGTATCAAAATTTGGAGATATGAGAGAAATGGTACTTAGAGAAGCTCATAAAACCAGATACTCAATACATCCTGGAATGGGGAAGATGTACAAGGATCTTAAGAAACATTTTTGGTGGCCAGGTATGAAAGCCGATATTGCTAAATATGTAGGAGAATGTTTGACGTGTTCTAAGGTCAAAGCTGAACATCAGAAACCATCAGGTCTACTACAACAACCTGAAATCCCGGAATGGAAATGGGAAAACATTACCATGGATTTCATTACTAAATTGCCAAGGACTGCAAGTGGTTATGATACTATTTGGGTAATAGTTGATCATCTCACCAAGTTAGCACACTTCCTGCCAATAAGAGAAGATGACAAGATGGAGAAGTTAGCATGACTGTATTTGAAGGAAGTCGTCTCCAGACATGGAATACCAATCTCTATTATTTCTGATAGGGATGGCAGATTTATTTCAAGATTCTGGCAGACATTACAGCAAGCATTAGGAACTCGTCTAGACATGAGTACTGCCTATCATCCACAAACTTATGGGCAGAGCGAAAGGACGATACAAACTCTTGAAGACATGCTACGAGCAAGTGTTATTGATTTCAGAAATAGTTGGTATCGACATCTACCGTTAACAGAATTTTCGTACAACAACAGCTATCATTCAAGCATTGAGATGGCGCCGTTTGAAGCACTTTATGGTAGAAAGTGCAGGTCTCCAATTTGTTGGAGTGAAGTGGGGGATAGATAGATTACGGGTCCGGAGATAATA